>NW_024599021.1:0-51690 GCF_004379255.2 Salvia splendens | reverse complement strand
TATTAGCCCAAGAGAAAGACCCAACACTTACACTATTAATTATCCAAGGATTAATAGGAGGCAAAGCTGGCCCAATCTTTAAGAGCACTTTGCATCGGTGCTTGATGCATCGAGCAGCGCTGTGCCGACGGCGCGGTGAGAACCTGCTCGCCGTTGTGCTCTTGCCTGCGGCACGGCCCTGCCCGATGCATCGAACACTGTCGTGCCGATGAGCAGGTTGACGTGGCGGCTTCTGGCCAACGGCAATTCCGTTGGCTAATTTCTTTTTTTTTAATTTGAAAATAATACCAAAAATTAAAAATATATATATTTTTGGATTCCAAAAAATATAGCCGTTTTATTACCGTTTTTTTGAATTTTTTTAAAAAAAAATAATCCCAAAATCATCTATAAATACACACATTCATCATCCATTTTTCACATCAAATTATCTCTCACTAATATTTTTTCATACAACTCACCTACGTTTTCCTCTCTCACTTAAACACTCTCTAAATTCAAAAATGGATATGAACGATATTGTTTCGGAAGCCTATGTCGCCGCCGCGGCCCCCGCCTTTCCTCCTCGGCCAACGAGATCAAATCGCCGCTATATCCCTCGTGACCAGGAGGGAGCCCACGAAAGTCTTGTTGACGACTATTTTTCAAACGAGCCGTGGTTTCTGGCAGATTACTTCCAGCGTCGTTTCCGCATGTTAAAACACTTGTTAATGCATATTGTCAGCACATTGTCCGCCCGTGTTGAATACTTCCAATCACGTAGAGACGCAACCGGTCGACAAAGTCTCTCGGCGTTGCAGAAGTGTACTTGTGCCCTCCGACAACTTGCTACCGGTCAAACGGCTGACCTATTCGCCGAATATTTGTATGTGGGTTAGTCAATTGGAATCCTATGCCTTAAAAAGTTTTGCACCGGCGTTCGTTCTGCTTTCGGTGAGGAATTCCTTCGGGCACCCATCATCGAAGATTGTCAACGGTTGCTTCATCTTCACGAAACAGTCCACGGATTTCTCAGTATGCTTGGCAGCATTGACTGCATGCATTGGAGGTGGAAGAATTGCCCGAATGCTTGAAGGGGGCAATATTTAAGCGGCCACAAAGGCGGCGGCCCAACGCTTATCCTTGAAGCGGTAGCCGACTACCACCTACGGATTTGGCATACATATTTCGGTGTTGTCGGATCCAACAGCGACTTGAACGTGCTCTATTCTTCGCCCTTCTTCAATGATGTTTTGAATGGTATAGCACCGGTGATCGACTTCACCGTCAACGGATATTCATACCACATGAGGTACTATCTCGCCGATGGTATCTACCCAAGGTGGCCGACTTTCATGACGACGCTCAACAATCCGCAAGACCCGAAACAGGTTCTTTATGCGCAGCGTCAAGAGGCTGCTCGGAAAGACATCGAAAGAGCTTTTGGGGTCCTTCAAGTCCGATTCAACATTGTGAAGACCCCGACTCGGCTGTGGTACACGAAGAATATTGCCGATGTCACACCCCAACTTCTCTGACGCATATATTTATAATAAACAAATACAAATTAGAGTAAAAGAAATCACATATTAATCATTCACCATCCGAATACTATAATTATAAAATCCCACCATTTATTAGCTTATTTACAAATATTCTACATCACCACACATAACCATATACATTAAATATCATCAACAGTTTCATATCCATATGCATATGCCTCTATGTTCAATTTATTATTCTGTGACAAATCAAGTCCGGTATCTGCCCGTGAATTTCATTGTATATGACCCGTAGGTCCCATTACCTTTGTACATATATATATGACCCGAAGGTCCATTGTCATTGTATAATATGACCCGGAGGTCTCATTGCCATTATATACATATATATGACCCGAAGGTCCATTGACATTGTATATATGACTCGTAAGTCCATTGCCATTGTATATGACCCGTAGGTCCATTGCTATTGATATCAGACCCAAGGCAAGACTGTCACAGATCCATTTTAGTCAAATGATTCATATAATTCCAATATCATAATGATTCATATAATTCCAATATCATAATGATTCCAATATCTATTGGCATAATCACATATCTATTGCACCAATCACATACTCATATTATATTCCACAAAATAATTCCAAATAACACATAGAAATTAACCATATAACACATGTAAAATTAAAAGTGTAGTTTATACAAACCTATTTAATACGTAATCTACTATCATCCTACCCTTTAATCACTTCGAACTAATTTAATTTTTTCCCTTCGTTTTTCTCTTTTGCTTCCTTTTGCTCCCTACGTCAATTCTATTTCTAACAAAATAAAGCATACTACATATTTCGTCTCCCCCTCCTCCGATAGATGAGTCGGCTTCCATCCTCCCAAAATTAAATTAATATACATAGTTGTACACGTTGCCAATTATTCTTCCTTAGTCACATATAATTTTGATTGCTGGCATTTGTGATATATTCACACGTGTATATAAATATATAACAAGATGTATGTTTTATTTAATTAACTATCCATGCACATAATTCTATATGGCTTGTGGTAATAAGAAACTATTCTTATTCCTACGTAGCTATTTCCTACCCGCACATGTATCGATATATATATATCCAAATAACTTATGTTAGTAATTAATTTAGTTTAGTTAAAGTTTTACTACATGTATTTACATGTAGTACACATCTTTGTTGTCAAAGAACAAAATTCATACTCATGCATATATATACGTTAGCTAATTTATCATAGTGAGTTTTAATAGATATAATTAATGATTATATGACTAGTCAAATCCTAGTATTTCTTTTATATCAATATTATATCTATAAATAGAGTGCATATGAATATAAACTATACAACTATGCAAAATAACATATATATTGAGACATGGATGTTACAATTCTTCCCCACTTAAAAGTATTTTGTCGGCAAAATTTATTATCCACTAAACTTATACTATTTTTGTAATTTTTTTAGTCTCTTCCTTTTAGATGAACAAAGTGTCTTGATGAATTTAAGCTTCAATCCATAAACATCAATAATTTTCTTTTTAAGACACTATCAACATTCTTATCAACCATTCTACGGTACTCACAGTACAACGTACTCCCTCCGTCCGCTTTGTCCGTCATTACAAGTCTCATTCTTTGACGACACAAATTTTAAGAAATTTTAAGAAAAGTAGGTAAAAAAAAGTTAATGGAATAAGAGTCTCACTTGTATATATTAGTTTTAAATGATATGTGAGTGGAATGAGTTAGTTGAAGGTGGGACCCTATTACCATTTAAGGTAAAAGTGAATCAGAACTCCTATTCGCGGACGGACTAAAATGGATTCGCAGACAGAGGGAGTATATTTTACTTTCAACTTCTATCATTTATTACTACGCTCTGATACCATCTAAATGGCATACCCCAACTTCTCTGACGTATATATTTATAATAAATAAATACAAATTAGAGTAAAAAAAATCACATATTAATCATTTCACCATCCAAATACTATAATTACAAATTCTCACCATTTATTAGCTTATTTACAAATATTCTACATCAGCAAACATAACCATAAACATTAAATATCATCAACAGTTTCATATCCATATGCATATGCATCTATGTTCAATTTATTATTCTGTGACAAATCAAGCCTGGTATCTGCCCGGAATTTCCATTGTATACGATCCGTAGGTCCCATTGCCTTTGTACATTGGTGGAACGGAGTTCGAGATAGCGCGAAGCGAATGAATCAAGATATATGGAAGATAACCGATCAGTTGGACCAGTTAGCAAATGTCGTTACCACTTGATCAAGGCATTCTCGCTCTCGCTCGCCACCAATATAATTTATAACTCCCAAACTCGCACTACTTTAACAGTAAAGCGGCAAGTACGGGGTCGATCCCACAGAGAAACCGGTGTATCGAGTGTGTGAGTAGTGAACAGGGTTCGGCTGCTGCCACGCTTTAAGTTGGGAGTTTTTACGCTACTGGATTTATACTAGGCAGAACATAGACTATCTACTTGACCAAGCTACTCATCATGCTGACAAAATTAATGGATCAAGTAAGCGACATGCGGAAATAAGAACTTAACTACCTAGGCATGCTACGAGAAACACAAACACTTTGCCATTCAAAATAATAAAGATTCAGACACTTAATCAAAGACTAAAAAGCAAAACTGAACTGGAACGGTAAACAAGATGTCGAAAACAAAACAACTCCGATTTTTATATTCAAACTTAGAACAGTACTGCGAACATGCGGAATACAAAAAGATCGTTTCTTTAACTACAGAATTAAACTAAGCTAACAACTTTGGAAAATAGGAAAGCGATTAAAGCCGAGAGTGTTCTCGGTCAAAAACTTGAGATAACGCCGAACAGATATTGAGTATTCTGTCGCGCTCCCTTTCGGTCGCTCTCTCTTTCTCTCCCTAACTGACCATTTCTCTATCTAAGCTAACTTTGGAATTGGAAAACTAAACTAAAGGAAAATGAAAACTAAGCTAGAAGTCGAAGGAAGAGGATGCTAAAAAGAAGATCCTTAATTATGGTGGCACATCCTCTATTTATAAGCTCGCCGCAATGACCTCCAGCTGGATAACAATCTCGGAAGAGGATATTCGCTCACGCTGTGATCGAGCGTCTCATCGATTGACACTTGCCTTCCTTCTAGAACGACGTCGCTCCTCAATAACAGAATGATGACTCAGCTCCGTCCTTGCGTCTTGCGTTTCAGCAAGTGTCCCCTTCTAGAACGTCGTCCTTGATAACAGAATGATGATCACCATCCAGCTCATTAGCCTCACGTGTCTGTCTTCTAGATACCGGTGGTCCCCGCCTAACTGCTTGATCACCCCTTGATCATTTCACCCGATTTTCGGCCTTTTTCACCTTTTGTACCAACTTGATCAGCTTGGCCTTGTTGCCTTGGTCAAGCGGCATTCCTGCACAATTAACACTTGCTTTGCGCGATAAACTGATCAAGTAGCATACATTTTACCCCTAAACCGATGCATGAAATAGGCCTTATCAAACTGCTCACACTTAAACATACTTGTCCCCAAGTATAAAGAAAAAAAAGAAAAGAAAAAGGTAAGACAAATTTCAGGCATGGTTTACTCATTTCAAGAAAGTAAAAGAAGACGAAAAGAAAAACAGGACTCAAAACAAAAATACATATTCACATAGATGCATAAAACCGAATAAACTTTCAACAATCATACCCGAGGTCGAGGTCAATCCATTTGCCAGCAGCTTATGTTTCTTCCATTTCGCGTTTACTTGATCAAGGTGTCAGTTTGTCAAGATTGCTCAATTAAAAACCAATTGTTGGATTCACTCAGTCACTCATTTCTCACCAGAGATGTTAGGATTGTTCACTCAGTATTGCCATAAATTTAATACCTCGAACCAAACTGCACAAGATAGTTCCTTAAGGTCTTTGTTTTGGTTTTAATGGTGCTTAAGGGGAGTAATGTATTAGGGTAGGGTCCTAGGGGTTCTAAGTTAAATATATAAACTGTAAAAAAGAAAAACACATGAGTAAAGAGACCAAAGATCTGAACAAACTCGCTGGATCAGGCTGAACTATTTATTTTGCCACTGGATATCTCACTGGGTCAAGTTGCGACCTTTAGCCTTTAATTTTTGGCTTATTCCCTAACTTTCGACTTACTGGGTTAGGTTACAATTTTTCCTGCCCTCTTTTCTCAAACTTTTCTCAACTTTTTTTTTTCAACTTGATTTCTGACTTGATCAACCTGACTACCCTTTTATTTCGGCTTTCTATCGTTATCCCTCTTTCTTTTGAAAAGATTCATCTCTCGACCCATTTTCCTCATGTGTTTGTAAAAAAAGTTTAAGGATGTGGGTTTCGGTTTCAAAAGAACGGGTAAGAGTGTATATGGCTCAACGTGGTTAACTAGGGGGTGCCTTGTTTGATGAGGCGGGTTCATGAAACGAAAGAAGAATCGGCTCAAATGGTTAAGTCTAAATGCCTTTAGTCCTTACTACTTGTGCAATTTTCATCTAAATATTAAAAAGCAGCCTCTCGTAATTTTTTTCTTTGTAAAAATAGTAGAAAGTGTTCTACTTTGGCTTATAACTCACATATAGAGAGGCTTCACAGATGATTTTAGAATTGTGCATTTCCATCATACATGCGTCGTTCAAACTGATCAAGTTTAGCAATCAAGTTTCTACATGTGAACATACTGAGTCATTTTTCTTACTCTTCCGAAAGCAATCAAGTCTTTCATTTATCCAATTGCATGCATACTGTCATAATTATTACTAACTGTTATTTTGCATTTTTATAAATCGACATGAATGATTCAATGAGGCTAACCCTCCCCCCTCCCACTGCATATGAACTCATCCTCGGGGGACTTGATGCAGTGGAAAAAGGGTTACGCAACGGCACAGACAAACCAAGAAAAACTTCTCACACTTAGACCAGACACTGGGCTAAGTGGGAGATGGTGCCAACAATCATAGAAAAACATGCATAATCTTCTCACACTTAGACCCAACAAAGGTCTAAGTGTGAAAGTGGAACAGAATATCAGTTATTACGGACAAACATCAAATTAAAAAAAAAAGAAATTGTTTGTTTGAAATAAGCTGAGTCAGGGGGGTATACTAATGCTTCCGTGAGGGTTGACCGGGGGATGCCAAAGGATGCCGGGATGAGGTATGCCGGACTGGAGGAAAGCTTGTAGAGGGAGGTGGTGGTTGCAGATTGCGGGTTGCCTCCAGCAACCTGGTCAGCAGGACCAGTTGAGCTTGGGAATTCTCCACCAGTTGCGTTAACATTTGCTCCATGCGGAGCTTCCATCCATTGTCTCCTTGTGCAGCCTCCTCTTGCTCAGTCCCCGCAGTGGGCACCAAATCCAGTCTTTGCCTCTGTTGCCTATCAGGGCTCGCCGGGTGATCAGCAATCCTCCTCTTCTCCTTCTGCCTGCCCTTCTGCTGCTCCTTCTGAGCTGTAGTGTAGAAGCGAAGTTTCCCACCGTGCGTTCTTTCAAGTACCTGTATTCTTACAAAGAAATCCAGGTCAAATAACTCCGGTTTGGGGCAACGGCTGGGTCACTCTACATTCTCCTGGAACACCAGGGTCCAATTTCGCCTTAGGTAGGCTCCAAGAAGGTGGCAGACATTCAGGTGGCGGGCAGGACGGGTGGCAATTTGATTGATCGAGTAAGCCAACCAGAAGCCAAGGTGCACCTTCCTCTGCTCCCTCATGCTCCACATAAAGTAGAGCTCGGCCAAGGTTATGATTGCCATTGTGTTGGCTTGATCAACCCCTTCTGCTCGGTTGATCCACGGAAGTTCAGGTGTTGACTTGATCAGATATAGATGCTCCTCGGGGAAAGTGTCAGAGGTGGCCTCCCCATTATCTTCTTGCAAAATTCGGCTCAAATGATCCGCCACTCTGTTTTCGCTTCCCTTTTTATCAACTGCTTCCCAATCAAACTCCTGTAGAAGGAGGACCCATCTGATCAGACGCGGCTTTGACTTCTTTTTTGCCAGTAGGTACTTGATCGCCGCATGGTCAGTATAGACAACCACCTTTGAGCCCAAAAGGTAGGGCCTGAACTTCTCAAATGCGTAGACCACCGATAGCATCTCCTTTTCGGTCGTGTCGTAATTCTTATGTGCTTGATTTAGAGTTTTGGAAGCATAGAAGATAACGTAACTCTCTCCTTCAATCTTTTGACCTAATACTGCCCCTACTGCATAATCACTGGCGTCACACATCACCTCAAAGGGGTAACTCCAGTCGGGGGCTCGTATGATCGGAGAGCTTATCAGTCTGTCCTTCAGAAGATGGAATGCGGCCTTGCAATCATCTGAGAACTCGAACTCCACCTCATTCTGGAGCAGCCTCGTCAGGGGCTTGCCTATCTTCGCAAAGTCTTTGATAAATCGTCTGTAGAAGCCAACATGTCCTAAAAAGGCCCTGATCTCCTTCTAGTTAGTGGGATACGTGAGTTTTGCAATGACCGCTACCTTCGCTTGGTCGACCTCTATTCCCATGCTCGACACTACATGACCTATGACAATTCCTTCGGTAACCATAAAATGGCATTTTTCAAAATTCAGAACGAAATCCTTCTGCCGGCATCTTTCCAACACTCTGTTTAGACTATGCAGCCCTTGATCGAATGTGTCTCCATAGACAATAAAGTCATCCATGAAGATCTCTATGTAGTCCTCCAACATATCAGAGAAAATGCTCATCATGCATCTTCGGAAAGTGCCCGGGGCATTGCAGAGGCCAAAAGGCATTCTTCGATAGGGGTAAGTGCCGAAGGGACATGTAAAGGTAGTCTTCTCCTGGCTGCGTTCAGCTTCCTGTAGTCAATGCACATTCTCCACCCAGTAACTGGCCTTGTCGGAATCAATTCGTTCTTCTCATTCTTTACTACTTGGATTCCCCCTTTCTTTGATACCATGTGCACTGGGCTGACCCAGTTACTGTCCGGAATGGAGTGGATAATTCCTATCGAGACCAACTTGACAATTTCCTTAAGCACCTCTTCCCTCATGTTGAGGTTGAGCTTACGTTGTTGGTCGCGGTGTGGTTTGGCTCCTTCTTCCAGTCGGATATGATGCATGCATAAGTCTGGGCTGATGCCCACCAGGTCTGTCAGCTTCCAACCGATAGCCTTCTGATTTCTTCTCAACACTTCCAGCAATATGTCTTCCTGCCCCTGGGTCAACTGACTGTTGATAATGACAGGCTACGTTTCTTCCTCCCCCAGGTAGGCGTACTTCAAATGTGCTGGAAGGGGCTTTAATTCCTTTGCAGAGGGTTTTCTTTTGCTTCCTTTCTTATTGACTTGCCTTGATCAGGCAACTTTTATAGGCTAGATACTTGCGCTTTCCTGCTTGACCCAGCTGGTCGCGGGCGCTCGCAGAAATCTATCATTACTTTCGCGATGGCTTGATCATCCATTTCTCCGACTTTCATGGTTTCATACCATTCTGCGACTTCTCTCTCGACCTCTTCATCTGCAGCGGAGTCAGTGAACTGCCTCTGTAGGAATTCTTCCTCCAAATACTCCTGCACTAATGGCTCAGTCACATCTACTGAGTACACGTTCTCACTATATGCGGGTCTCTTCATAGTTTTATCAATGTTGAACGTGAACTGCTCTCCATTGAAATCCAAGCTTATCGTCCCATTACAGACGTCTATTATAGTGCTGGCCGTAGACAGGAACGACCTTCCCAGCAGGACTCCACTTGACTCCCTTATTGCTGGCTCTGTCATCTTGATTACGAAAAAATCAGCTGGGTACAGAAAGTTATTCACCTTCACGATCACATCTTCAAGAATTCCCTCCGGGTGAATACACGAGCTTGGTATCATTATAAATGGAGTACGGCAGAACATTGATAGACGCCCCCAAATTGCACATCGCGTGCTCCACTTGAATATCTCCGATTGAAATCGGGAGCGTGAACATTCCCGGATCAGTCTTGTTTAAGGGGAGGTCGCTCCTTTGGATCACGGCAGAGACGTTCTCCTCTGTAATTAGTCTCCCTTCTTCGTTGACTTTTCCTGCCAGGTAGTCTTTGACGAATTTTCTGATCGGTGGCATCTTTAACGCCGTCAAGAGAGGTATCGTGACTTCCACATCTTTGAACATACTCGCCACGTCGATTGTGGCATCTCTCTTCTTGGTGACTGATAAGGCTAATTTCATGCATAGGTCTAGGGGTTGAATTAATACAATTATAGGTGTAACACATGTTTTAAGCCATGTGTGCAGAAGAATTCGCCAGGTCGAGGAACAAAGAAGGTGAATAAGTGAGCAAATGCAGAGGAAAATGACTAGACGGTGGGATCGTGAAACTGAAGGGCAGAATGGAGATTTCTGTGAAGGTTTCTAGAAGATACTAACCGCATCTATATAAGGAAGAGAGCATGCAATGCTTGAGGGGAAGACTTTTTGGCACTTAGGCCTCTGGTTCTTAGCTCACACACTTCTGCATACTTAGGAGATTTTCGGAGTTTCGAAGGGGGTCACGTTCACGATTACTTTCTAATTCTCGAATTTGTGTGTAACACTGTCCTTGCAGAGGGCGAAGAAACAATTTCCTGTTTTTTTTTTTTAGTTACTTTGTGGATTTCACCGAGCTTCGCTGCTTGAAGCTCGACCCTGTTTTCTTTTGAATCTTCGTAGTTGAGCTGTTTTTTAGTTTTGAATTATGGATGTCGTTTACTTTGAGCTTGTTGGTTACTGAATTGGATATTTGATTTTCGTGCTAGTTGTTTATTAGAGTAGAATCGTTGGGATCTGGTGTTGATCGAAATAGATATGGGTGAATCGGGAACTATGGAGTTGATTTTGGTTGCTATTGGATTCAGTTTGCTTGGATCCGGAGTGGATTGAGTTTCCGACGTTGGATCTGAAGAGTGATTGAGATTTATGCCTAGCTTTCGTGTTTTCATTTCATTTTTCCTAGTAAACGTAGATCTGTTTTATTTCCGGTTGTTTGCAAGTTTCCGGCGTCCGAATTTTTACCTTTTGTTCGAATCCCGGTATGTGCTCTGTTTTCTTCTTCTTCTTCGTGTTTGATTAAGCTGAAGTTAGGCATGTCATTGTTAGTTAGGTTCATAGTTTGTTAGTTGCAGCCTTTCTTCCGTACTTGATATTTCTGGAATTTGGTCCCCACTTCTATTTGCGTTCTGTTTAGCTATAGTTGGTAATTGTTTGCTTGGTCTAGGAAGTAAGTTTAAAATTACATAGATCTAAAGATGTTCGATGTCTGCATGCTGTGTACAGTTTACTAGGTCTAGTGTTTAATTTTGTGCTTAGGTCTAGAAGTAGTTATATCTCAACCCAAGTTTGCGTGGCAGCAGCAGTTTTCTAACCAAAAATCTCTAGATGCTTTCTTACGTGTCCATCTTTGTGGGATCGACCCCTTGCTTCTCTATACTAGTCTATAGTATAACGGGTTGAGGGATCTTTGAAACGCGAGAGTTTGTGTGTCCATCGACAGAGTCTTCCGCGTCGCCTTGAGTTCCTAGACCTAGTGTTTGGTGGATTCATTGGACTTGACAGCTCGATCTAGAAGTTTATTATACGCACACTCACACTAACGACAAGCGTGCTTCAAATGGCGCTGTTGCCGGGGATGGATGGCGTAATTTGGGATTGTGTTTAGAGGATTTTGGCGTACATAGTTTTAATTTCTCTTTCTCTTTCTTTATTTTTCAGTTTATGAGCAGAGGCTCGCGGATTGGACACTGTGGTGACTCATCTGAGTGGAGGAAAGATCAGTTTATTTGGCAGGTCAAGGACACAGCGTCTACGGTCACCACCAGATCGGGATTATCTAATGGAGATCCATTTCCGTTTTGGTTCGGAAAGTGAAGAGGATTGGAACTCGTCAGGAAGGGAGGATCCTAAATCGTCTTAGGAAACAAACACAGGGGAAGAAGAAATAAGGGACATGGCGAACATAATCGATCCAGATCCGGAGATCGGTTCGCTCACTGCTCATCTAGATGGAGAGCCGGCTCAAGCTATAGTGATGAATCTGCGACAGAGGTCCATTGAGATCAAGACGAACGTGCTCGGTATCCTACCCACATTCTCTGGACGAAGGAATGAGTGCACGTACGAGTTCTTGAATGAATTCAGCAAATTGTGTAGCATTCAGAAGAGGCCAAATGATGCAACAGAGGAGGACTATCGCCTGCGTACGGTTCCTTTTGCTTTGAAGGGGGAAGCCAACACGTGGTTATAAAGGTTACCCCCGGATTCTATCCGCACATGGAGGGATTTCAAACTGGAATTCCTTGATTACTTTTTCCCTTCCAACAAAACAAATGCTCTGAAGAAATAAATAGTGGAGTGCAAGCAGGACTACGACGAGTCGTTGAGTCAATATCGGTCGAGGTCCAAAGGGTTGTTGGATGCGTGCCCAAATCACAGGATGATAGAGGCAGAGACCTATTATCTATTCTATGAAGGAGCAAACCCTGAGTCAAAGGATTTAACGAACTCCTCGAGCGGGGGAAATTTTACAAGGAAGAAGGGAAGCGAAGCAAGAGAGATCCTGGGGAAGTTGATAGATGGCAAGAAGACATACGATAACCCAAGGAATTTTGTGAAGAGAGGATCGGTGAATGCGATGAGGGAGCAAGATGATGAGAAGGTAGAGGCAAGGATCGACAGGCTTGAGAAAGCACTGTTGAACGCAATCGAGAAGACCAAACTACCAACCTCACAAGCGAAGGAAAAACCTCCGGGTCTAGGAGATAGTCAACTTCAGCAATATTATGGACCTCAGGAAGGAGAGTACCAAGCCCAAGCTAATGCGATGGGGAGTTGGAATCCCGATGGAAGTTGGAATCCAGGGAGACAAAGAGACGCACCCTGGAGGAACCATCCCAATTTTAGATGGTCGGACAACGAACAGAGCCAGCCAGCACCACAACAGAGTATCCAGTTTGCACCTAAGCCCGAGAGGCAGGGTAATTGGTCTGGAAGGAGTCAAGAGGGGCAGGGCAACTGGAATAATCGAAACTAAGGAGATCATCCGAATTGGGGAAACAGGAACCAAAACCATCAAGGGAGCTCTTATGTGCCACTGCACCAAAGGAATTTCCAAACCAACTACCAAGGGCCAGGAAATCAGTACAACAATAGTTCAGGAGGTCAAGGAAACCTTCGCCAGAATCAAGCGAGTGGTTCGAATCCAAGTGCAGGCCCAGGGCCCAGTCAGCCAAATTCAAAAACGCCAAGGAATCTGGATGAAATGGTGCATGACCTCGTCAGTTCTCAACAGCATATGCAGAACAACTTGCAATCGAACAATGACGTAGTCCACAAGCTTCAGGATGCTCAGCAGGAACAAAAGGCGGCAATGGATATGTTGGCGAAGCAACTGTTTCAGATAGCAACTTCCTTGAGTGAGATGCGAGGGAACGAAGGGAAGATCCCTGCCTCAGTAAGGCCGCCAGATAGAGCTAACATCAGTCTGATCACTTTAAGATCCGGGAAGGGGTATGAAGGTCCAGAGATGAGGACGAATGAGGAGACAAACCCCACAGGAAGCAGGAACGACAGGGGTACAAACTCTAGATCTGGGAACTTAACGGGAAGCATTCCCGTTAGACAAGATGACCTTAGGGCAGGAGATTTGGAGAAGCCATTACCTAAGGAAGCAGAGCCATTTTTCATAGATCCAAAGCCGGAAGTAGAAAATGAGGAGGTGAGAAAAGGAACTGGAGAGCCCTCAGCTGGAGGATCTACTGGAGCAGGGAAACTACTGAAACCATTCCCAAGTCGAGGGGAAGCTAAGAAAAAGAAGGAAGAACCGGTGGACTTCATGGACATTTTCGGTCTTCAGCAAATTCATTAAGGAGTTTATAGCTGGGAAGACGAGGCCCAGCGGGAAGATTTTGATTGGAGAAAATGTATCAGCAGTGATTCAGAAGCGAAGGATGCCATCAAAATGTTTACTTTGCCTATTTCAATCGGTGATGTCAGAATTGAGCATGCCATGTGTGATTTAGGGGCATCGATAAATGTTTTACCGCTTTCCATCTACAAGAAGCTGGTAGGAGTAGGGATGGTCGATACAAAAGTGGTAATTCAATTGGCAGATAGGTCGTGTATCTGTCCAGAGGGAGTCTTAGAAAATGTCATCGTCAAGGTGCATGATTTCCTGTATCCAGCCGATTTCCATGTTATTAAAATGAGTGATAATGAATCTGCTGAGTCTAGTGGTGTACTCCTAGGGAGGCCTTTTCTCCGTACAGCCAAGACTATAATTGATGTTTTTGATGAAACTATATGCCTCGACTACAATGGGGAAAAATATACCTTTAGCATCGATGAAGCAATGAAGAAGCCTCTTGATGTAGAAAATTTGCATGCTATCGATGTTATTAACCCCTTGGTCCAGGAATACCTTGAGACAGAATTGATGCAGGAACAGATTGAAAATTCAGAGATGAGTTACTCTATCGACAGAGAAGTGGCTGGATGGTGTGAAGCAATGAACACAAGTGAATTATCAGATGAGGAGCTAGCTAAAGCAATCTTGGAATTCTGCACAAATCCAGGAGTAGCTGGGTCAAGGAAGACACCTCACGTGGCGAGCATGGAAGGTTCTTCTAGGTCGGGGAAAGAAATGATATCTGATGGAACAGAGAAAAATCCCTTGCCCCAGGAGGCAAGTACCCTGAAGAAAGAACTAAAAGTGCTCCCACCAGGCCTCAAGTATGCTTATCATCAACAGCAACTTGACCAAAGAACAGGAGGAGGAATTGCTGAATGTGATCAGAAGAAACAACAAAGCCATAGAATGGACTCTCTCCGATCTGGTAGGAATCAGTCCTGATCTTTGCATGCACCACATTAGGCTAGAGGAAGGTGCGAAGGCATGTAGAGATCCACAACGCAAGCTAAATCCGAACATGAGAGAGGAAGTTTTGAAGGAAGTTTTGAAGCTGCTTTCGCTGGGAATCATTTACTCCATACCTGACAGCGAATGGGTTAGTCCAGTCCATATGGTACCTAAAAAGTCAGGAATACAGGTTGTCAAGAATGACAAGAACGAGCTGGTGCCCACTCGACTAGTTACTGGGTGGAGGATGTGCATCGATTATAGAAAGTTGAATGAAGCGACAAGGAAAGATCATTTTCCCTTACCTTTTATTAATCAGATGCTGGAGCGTTTGGCAGGCAAGCAATATTTCTGTTTCCTTCACGGGTACAGTGGATACTTTCAAATCTACGTGGATCCCTAGGACCAAGAGAAGACTACATTTACGTGTCCCTTCGGAACGTATGCTTATAGAAGGATGTCGTTTGGGCTGTACAATGCACCGGACACTTTTCAACGGTGCATGATGAATATCTTCTCGGATTTATTGGAGGATTGCATTGAGATTTTCATGGATGATTTCACCGTGTATGGGAATTCTTTTGACTCCTGTCTAGCAAGTTTGGATATAGTATTGAGGTGGTGCCAAGAAAAGCATTTGGTTTTAAATTTCGAGAAATGCCACTTTATGGTCCCTGAAGGAATTGTCCTAGGGCATGTAGTTTCAGAGAGGGGTATACAGGTAGACCAAGCGAAGGTTGATGTGATCTCAAAATTACCTTACCCGACGAATCAGAAAGAAGTTAGAGGATTTCTAGGTCATGCGGGTTTCTACAGAAGATTCATTAAGGATTTTGCGAGGATTGCCCAACCACTCACCCATTTGTTACATAATGAAGTTGACTTCGTTTTCAACGAGGGGTGCAAGGAAGCTTTTCAGCTACTGAAGGATAAACTAGTCTATGCCCCTATTATCAGAGCGCCAGCCTGGAGTTTACCTTTTGAAATAATGTGCGACGCAAGTGATTACGCAGTGGGGGCAGTACTAGGTCAAAGAATCGATGGGAAGAGCTATGTGATTTTTTATGCATCGAAAACACTCAATCAAGCCCAGAAGAACTATGACACCACGAAAAAGGAAATGCTAGCGATAGTATACTCGTTTGAGAAGTTTCGCCCGTACTTGCTGGGGTCGAGGGTGATAGTCTTCACTGACCAGACGGCTATCAAGTACTTGTTGGCGAAGAAAGAATCCAAGCCAAGATAATTCGTTGGGTGTTGCTATTGCAGGAATTTGATTGGGAAGTCAGAGACAAAAAGGGGACAGAAAACAAAGTAGCTGATCACTTGAGCAGGATTTTCCAAGGAGAGACAGATGAAACTATACCTGATGCATTCCCGGAGGAGCATTTGTACTGTATAGGAACATTTCCTAGACCCATCTGTTGGGAAATGGTGATAGCAACAACAGGTCCAGGAGATTCTGATAAAGGAAAATGTCATCTAAACGCTGAACCTTGGTTCGCAGACCTAGCAAACTACTTGGTTACTGGAGAGGTACCAAGCTCTCAATCAATCACCCGCCCAGAAGATGAAACTGAAAAGTGAAGCCAAGTATTATTTTTGGGAGGACCCATATCTATGGAGAATGGGAGTCGACCAAGTAATTAGGAGGTTAATTCTAGAATGGGAGCAGAAAGATGTGCTTAATCATTGCCATGCCCTAGCGTGTGGAGGTCACTTTGGACCGAGGAAAACAACAATGAAGGTGTTAGATAGTGGCATTTATTGGCCTACGTTACACAAGGATGCCTTCGAATTCTGCCAAAACTGTGAAAGATGCCAACAGACGAGAGGAATTTCGAAGAAAGATGAAATGCCGCAATTCCCAGTAATTGTTTGCGAGATTTTCGACGTTTGGGGAATGGATTTTATGGGTCCATTTCCATCTTCATATGAGAATACTTATATACTTGTGGCAGTAGATTACGTCTCGAAGTGGATAGAAGCAAAGGCCACCACGTCTTGTGAGGCCAAAGAAGTGGCCAAGTTCCTTAGAGCCAACATCTTCAATAGATACGGAGTGCCGCGTGCAATTATTTCTGACCAAGGGACGCACTTCCGTAACATGACAATAGAGGCTCTGATGAGGAAATATGGGGTCCACCATAGGCTTTCTACCCCGTATCATCCTCAGTCTAATGGACAGGCCGAGATCTCCAACAGGGAGATAAAGGTGATATTGGAGAAGACGGTGAATCCGTCAAGGAAGGACTGGAGTAAGAGGCTAAGAGATGCATTGTGGGCCTACCGGACAGCATACAAAACGCCTATCGGAATGTCACCCTACAGATTAGTTTTTGGCAAGATGTGCCATCTGCCCGTAGGAGTGGAGCATAGAGCATACTGGGCGGTCAAGGAGATTAACATGAACCCTCAGGCTTGTGAGGAAGAGAGGAAACTGCAGCTTCAAGAACTGGAGGAATTGAGGCTTGACTCTTATGAGTCCGCGATGTGGTACAAGGAGAAGACGAAGTTATGGCATGACAAAAACCTCCGGGTCAAGGAACTTCAAGTTGGTCAGAAAGTTCTCCTTTTCCAATCTAGGCTCAAACTGATGCCTGGGAAGCTAAAGTCCAAATGGGTGGGGCCATACACTGTTGTTGGCCTTCGCGCAAACGGAGCTGTGGAGATCCAGGGAAGTGCCTCAAACTCTACTCCCTTTCTTGTTAATGGTCATCGGGTGAAGGTTTTTAGGGATAATTCTGAGTTGTGTGTAGTGGAGGAAATGCCACTACGCGCACTCTCCATTATCGCCTAATCAGATTAGCAAGTAGTGCTCTCGATGAATTCCTAGGTCAGGTAAATTGGGATGTTTTTTTTATCTATTCACTGAACCAGGGAATCTCGAGAGTGCTAAATTGAATGTGTAAATAATTTAATCGTCTATTTAAAAAAATGAAAAAAAATCCAAACAAAGAAAAAATTCTAATCTTCCAAAAATATTTTCGGAATGCCAGATTTCTATAGGGAAATTGCTTTGTCACCTTTGACTCCTTGACCTAGGAACCTGGTGTTTCATTTTTTGTTGTTTTTGTCTAAGTGTGGCATTGCGAGAGGGAAGCGTTTACATGGGGCACATAAATGTTAGTTTGGGAGGGAAGAGATACGGTTTCGAAATTCAAAAATCACTTTATGGGTAGGTGTACGGATGCTTACATCATGCCTACAACCGTTCCCATTCCTACCTAAAATATCTCTTTTCCCTCCTTATTCTTTATTTCCTAAAACTGAATTCTCCCTCTCACTAAAAACCCCAATTTTCTCCCTAGCAATTCCACCGATTTCTAACCCTAACCAGAAGTTTCTTCCAAGATCTTTGCGAAATTTTCAGATTCAGGCCATGAAGAACACATTAAATGCAGGAAACCCCACCGGATCTGCCGATTCCAACGCGGCGGCGTTCATGGCAGAGTTGATGCAGAAGTTTGGCGGGCCGGAAGAGGCGATGAAAGCCTTCGCCCTGTTCACGTCAATGATGGGGAAGCCCACACCTGCCGCGTCGACGTCCATCGCAACCACCGCACCACCACCGCCGCCGCAAGTTCCTGAGGATACGATTTCTCTACCGTCTACCGTACATGCAGAAGCCGATCCGTTTACTGGCTAACCGGAAAAAGAAGTCGCGGTAGGTGGAGAGCAGGAACAAGGGACAGATCTGGTTGTGGAGATGGAGCAGACAACGTGTGTCGAGGGGGAAACCCCTGTTATTTCTGATGATGTTGTTGTTGAGGGGGAAACCCCTGTTATTTCTGATGATGTTGTTGTTGAGGGGGAAACCCCTGTTATTTCTGATGATGTTGCTGTTGAGGGGGAAACCCCTGTTGTCTCTAATGTTGGTGTTACCGAGGGGGAAACCCCTGTTGTCTCTACGGTTGGTACTGTTGCGGGGAAAACCCCTGTTGGTGAGTTGGAGGGGGCGACCCCTGATGTTTCTGAAGAATTTACTGGGGGGAGAACCCCGGAAAGGATGGCGGGCGGCGATGCCCTTATTTCTGAAAAGAAGGTGGCTGAGGGGGAAACCCCTATTTATATCGAGGGGGCAACCCCTGGTTTGTCTGGGGAGGCAGAGGCTCTCGTTACTGAAGGAGTACAGGAACCCGCTGAGGAAAGGGTGAATCTGATAGTGGATTTGACAGATGTCCCAGAAGGGACGGATTCACCGGTGAACGAACGACAAGCCAGGAGACAGGCTCGCCTGAGCCTGATGGACGTGATAGATGATCCCGTCCCACCTATTGAAGGAGAAAAACTGGGTCTAGCAACCATGGACACAGAGCAGGCTAACTCTCCTTGACCTAGCGAGGAGGAGAGTGATGGGGAGGAGCGCCGCTTGGCGGCGGAAAGGAAACGGAAGGGCAAACAGGCAGCCCCTTCCTTGGTCAAGCAGACGAACAAGCCCTCTGGGGGTAAAGCTATTGAAGTCTCACTCCCTCCCCGGCGAAGGTATCGTATGCTAGAGAGTCGGTTAGCCCTGCTAGATCCAGTGAATCTGAAGAGGAGCCAGAAGAGGAACTCAATTTCGAACCTGCAGAAGTGTGGATTACGAAAGGTTTGCATGACGCGATGCGAAAGTTTGATGACCCCAAACAGGCGGCGACCTACAAAGAACGGAGTGGCCCGGGTAAGCTCACCAAGTCTGGCAAACGATATGATCCCAAAGAGTTAAAACAGATAGGTTCTGATGGAGAATTCCGGCAGTTCATTGACGCCATCGGTTTTGATTGGTTGTTGAAGCACAGTTTTGTAGAGGTCCCGACGGCGCTGGCACGGGAGTTCTTTTCTACATTCCGTTTGAAATCAACCACTGACTTGGACGCCGATTCCATCACCTTCCGTTTGTTCACCGAAGAGCACGAAATGAGTATCCGCGAATGGTCCCTCCGAATGGGGCTGTTTACGTGTACGGAGGATGATGAGGGGCTATGGAATGATCGGGTGGTTGGAGCGCCGAAATTTACGCCTGGGTTCAAACCGCAATCAGCTTGGGAGTTTAAGACAAGTATTTCAAAGGGGTTTCATATAGAGAATCGCATACTTCGATTTGCTCAGACCTTCATCAGCTACAATCTCATGGGGACTGCCAACTCGGCCTTGACAACGGTGGATTTATACTTCACTTGGTGTATGGCTAAGGGAGTACGGGTGCATTTAGGCTATTGGCTAGCCCAAGCATGCCATCAAATGACCGCCAACCCATCCAGACACTTGTACACTTGTCACCTTTTGGGGGCTTACCTTCAGCGAAACACTATCATGAAGATCGCCAAGTATGCCCCTGAGGTGCATATGTGTGAACCCTCAGAAGTCTTCAACGTTGACTACTTTTTTAATAAGGGGTTGTTGTACATGCACGGGAAGGAGGTTTGTTTCTACGAAGTCGGCAGAGCGGAGCCCCAGGTCAAGCGAGAACCGGAAGTTGTCGAGTCTGCAGCCAAGATTGAAGTTGAGGATATGAGAAAGGAGGTAGGATGGATGAGGCCAGAAATCAAGATGGTCAGGGAAGAGATGGTGGCCCTACGGGGCAATGTGACTGAATTGGTAAGGAAGACGTCGGCCCACAGCGATCGGATGGCGGGGGCTGTCGAGTTAATGATGATGATGTCCAAATGGATGAAGGAGAACTTCTCCGAGCCCCAGGCGAAACTGCATACTGGACCTAGCAAGGTGTCCACCCAGCCAGGGCAAGGAAGTTCGACTCCCCAGCATCCCCCGCCTGCATCTAAACCCCTGCTAGCCCCGTCGGCATCGAAGACCCTGACTGTGAAGAGGACATTGACCAAGCAACTGAGTGAGGAAGTGAAGGAACAGCCGGATTCGCCGGCACGAAAGAAAGCAAAGGTGACCCGACCTTACGTACCGCCCAAGTCTGGCTCCCGTGGGAGCCAGACCCCCAATTAAATCCCCCATGAACAAGTAACTTCTACTTTTCTGTTTTCTTTTCCTTTCTTCTTTCTTTTCAGTTTTTGTATGTTCTTTGCCCAGCATGCTTTATTCTGTATATATGTGTTGTGCTTTCACATACTTAGCCCAATGTTTGGTCTAAGTGTGAGAAGAGGTTGTTCTTTTATGCATGTTTTGGCTTTTGTCTGTTGCACTCTCCCACTTAGCCCGATGTTCGGTCTAAGTGTGAGAAGTTTGTGTTGTTTGTGCATGTCTTGTCTTGTTTATTGTTGAGTGTTTTGTACTAGGTTTTACTTCCATGTTTCCCCCCTTCACTGGGATGGCTTGGGGCCAAGCGGAGTGAAGTGGGAGGGGGAGGGAGTGAGTGCAGTATTTGTTTTTGTGTTTAGGTGTCTTTAGTTCAGGTTTAGTTTCTTTATGTATGACGCATGAGCCAGTGGATATAATAAGGCAAGATCCCCTTAGTGAGAGCAATTGAAGAAAGGGTGCATATCAACTTTAGGCCTTTTTTCCTTAATAAGCTGAATTCGGTTTGAATGAAGTAAGGACGATAGAGGATGCCTTAGATGACCTAGTTGTGAAGCCCCACCATAAATGTGAGTTATAAGCCTATACATTGTGAGCTAACTTGTATAAAAGGGGCCACCACTTGATGCTTAGGGAGAAGAGTCAAAAGGAGAAAATAGGGGGAAAATAATTTAAAATTCAGAGGTATAAGCTGGACGAAGTCCAGAAAAATAAAGGAAAGGAAGGTATAAGTTGGACGAAGTCCAGGAAAAGGAGGTATAAGCTGGACGAAGTCCAGGGGAAAAATAAAATTAAATTCAGAGGTATAAGCTGGACGAAGTCCAGGGAAATTACCTAAGGGCAGGAAGCAATAGTAATCTGACCCAGTTATTTAAAGAGAAAGGAGAATTATAGAAAGGAGAAACTCTCATAACCCGACGTATCAGTGGTGTAACATTGACTTAAGAGTGATTCGATCCTAACATCCCTGGTGAGGAATGAGTGGTCGAGTGAATCCAACAAGTGGGAAAACAATAGGCTATCTTGACGAACTGGCAGACCGATTAGGTAGAAGAAGGAAAAGAGGGGATTTGGAGATTGTAGACGAATCAGATAGACCTTAAACTTGTGGGGACGGCTGCTTAAAAGTTGAAGCTAGTTCATGCCTTTGTGTTTTCTCTGTGTTTTCTTTAAAAGTTTGTTTTCTCTTTGTGAGTCTGTAGTATGTCTAGGTCTAGTAGTTTGTGTTTTGTTTGTGTCTTGTTTGTAGAGTCGTTCATGGGAACTGTGCATTGAAATTCGCCTTTTATCTTTTTTCTTGTCTTTCATGCTTGAGGACAAGCATGGTTTAAGTGTGAGCAGTTTGACAAAGCTAATTTCATGCATAGGTCTAGGGATTGAATTAATACAATTATAGGGTCTAACACATGTTTTAAGCCAGGTGTGCAGAAGAATTCGCCAGGTCGAGGAACAAAGAAGGTGAATTACAAGGACCATACAAATACGGCGAATAAGTGAGCAAATGCGGAGGAAAATGACTAGACGGGGGGATCGTGAAACTGAAGGGCAGAATGGAGATTTCTGCGAAGGTTTCTAGAAGATCCTAATCGCATCTATATAAGGAAGAGAGCATGCAATGCTTGAGGGGGAGACACTTTTTGGCACTTAGGCCTCTGGTTCTTAGCTCACACACTTCTGCATACTTAGGGGATTTTCGGAGTTTTGAAGGGGGTCACGTTGGGTTCACGATTACTTTCTAATTCTCGAATTTGTGTGTAACACCGTCCTTGCAAAGGGCGAAGAAATAATTTCCCGTTTTTTATTTTAATTACTTTGTGGATTTCACTTAGCTTCACTGCTTGAAGCTCGGCCCTGTTCTCGTTTGAATCTTCGTAGTTTATGAAATCTCTGTTTTCCGTATTTGAGCTGCTTTTGAGTTTTGAATTATGGATGTCGTTTACTTTGATCTTGTTGGTTACTGAATTGGATGTTTTATTTCCGTGCTGGTTGTTTATTAGAGTAGAATCGTTGGGATTTGGTGTTGATCGAAGTAGATCTGGGTGAATCGAGAACTATGGAGTTGATTTTGGTTGCTATTGGGTTCGGTTTGCTTGGATCCGGAGTGTATTGAGTTTCCGATGTTGGATATTAAGAGTGATTGAGATTTATGCCTAGCTTTCGTGTTTTCATTTCATTTCGCCTAGTAAACGTAGATCTGTTTTATTTTCGGTTGTTTGCAAGTTTCCGACGTCCGAATTTTTACCTTTTGTTCGAATCCCGATATGTGCTCTGTTTTCTTCATCTTCGTGTTTGATTCAGCTGAAGTTAAGCATGTCATTGTTAGTTAGATTCATAGTTTGTTAGTTGCAGTCTTTCTTCCGTACTTGATATTTCTGAAATTTGGTCCCCACTTCTATTTGCGTTCTGTTTAGCTATAGTTGGTAATTGTTTGCTTGGTCTAGGAAGTAAGTTTAAAATTACATAGATCTAAGGATGTTCGATATCTGCATGCTGTGTACAGTTTACTAGGTCTAGTGTTTAATTTTGTGCTTAGGTCTAGAAGTAGTTATATCTCAACCCAAGTTTGCGTGGCAGCAGCCGTTTTCAAACCAAAAATCTCTAGATGTTTTCTTACGTTTCCATCTTCGTGGGATCGACCCCTTGCTTCTCTATACTAGTCTATAGTATAACGGGTTGAGGGATCTTTGAAACGCGAGAGTTTGTGTGTCCATCGACAGAGTCTTCCGCGTCGCCTTGAGTTCCTAGACTTAGTGTTTAGTGGATTCATTGGACTTGGCAGCTTGATCTAGAAGTTTATTATACACACACTCACACTAACGACAAGCGTGCTTCAGTGACCATTCATCTGTATGGATATGGCTTAACCTTCTCAGCTTCTGCTTCTTGGCTTTCTTCTGAGGATTCACCTCCCACTTTCTCTTTGCCTTTTTCTCTCCCTTTCGCTAGATACGCTCCACTGGATTCGCCTTCTTCTTCACGGCTCGGTCCAGACATAGGTGCTGGAGACATCACAGGTGGGCTGGGGCCCTGGTAAACCTTCCCTGGCCTTAGGGAGACTTCGCTAATGTTCTCACGACCAGGTGGCTGCACAGTGGCAGGGATCTTTCCTTCGTTGCCTCTCAGCTCTCCCAGCGACATCGCAACTTGAGACAGTTGCTTCGTAAGCATATCCAACGCTGCCCTTTGCTCCTTCTGAGCCTCCTGAATTTCCCGCATCACATCATTGGGAAGGTGCGGAACTATCATATCTCCTTGACCTTCGTTGGGATGCCGATTATATCTTTGATTTGAGGGCCCCTCACCGTGGTTGGGCTGTGGGTAGTCGGAATGTTCATAGTGCTCTTGTTGGTATTGCGGCTGGTTGTGTTGTTCATTCCCTGGGTGTTGTTGGTTGCCTCTTTGATGTGACGGGACATAACTCACCATCTGGTTGTTCGGTTGTCTTCCCTGGTTGCTTGACTGATGGCCTTGATGTTTGTACCCCCAGTTTCCTTCCTGCTATCTGCTTGACCAGTTGGGTTGTCCTCCACTGGACCAGTTTCCTTGAGGTCCACTTGACCAACTTGCCTGACCTCCCTACATTCGGTTCCCTCCGTTGTTTTCTTGGTTCCGAGAGGGCCAGTTGGGCTGCCCTTCAGAGGGTTGTATCTGTTGTGTCGATGGTTGAGGTGGATGGCTTTGCTTCCCCTGGATCCAGTTGTCATTCGTGTTCCAGTGGCCTACGGCATTCGCCTGGGGTTGCGGCTCCACCTCAGGGGGAAACTCACAATAATAGTAGTGGTGCTCCTCTGGCGGTGGCGGTGGCGGCACATATTGCTTCTCCTCCGGTGCAGGCAGTGGAGGTGCTCTGGACTTCTCTACTCCCTCTAGCAGCTTCTTCTCCATTTGCTCGAATCGAGCCTCCAACTTCTCATCACTGCACGCCTGTGCTGCGTGCACTGCACCTCTTCTGTACTGGCCACAGGATGTCACATACGATCGCTTGGCTTCGATTAGCCTCTCCAGGATACTCTTTGCTTGGCTGAATGGGGTTTTTGAGAAATCCCCTTAAGCTGCTAGGCTGAGATCGTTCTTGCTATCCACTGTGAGTCCGCCGTAGAAGGTTGAGTAGATCTCCCTCTCTCTCCCATCTTGTGGTTGGGGCATGCTTGAAGCAGCCCTTGGAATCTATCCCAGTACTGGCCCAAGGGCTCATCATACTCCTGTCTAGCCTCTGTAATCTCCCGCTTCAGAGCACTCGTCTTCGATGCTGGGAAGAAACAATCTAAGAATATCATACGGAACTCGGCCCAGGTCCTGATCGATCCTTCTGGCAACCTTGACAGCCAAACTCCCGCATCGCCCTTCAAGACGAAGGGTACAACTTTGAATCTATAATCCCCCGAAGTGGATCCAGCCGGCACGGGCTGAATATCACAGTATCTGCAAAATTCCTCCAGAAAGGCGTAAGGACACTCCTTTGAGAGGCCATAGAAATTGGAAAAAACGGCTAGCACTCCTGATTTAATTGCGATTGTGCGCATTCCTGAAGAGATAGCGATGGCATGGGAGGGCTCCTTCTCGTCATGAGCGTGCAGAGAACAAATTCCTGAGTCGTTATCAACGAGGGCCATTTTTGTTTCTGCTTGTTCAAGTGGTGGTGGCTGGGGTGGCGCGTTCTGTTCTCCTTCTTCTTCTCTGGTCAGTTGATCAGCGGCTGCTGCTGCTAGAGCGGCTCTGTATCGAGTGGTAACAACACCGGCTTCCTGGACTCGCCAATGAGCGTTAGTGTCTCTGTATATAAGAGGATGATTCCAGTGTCCTCCGCGGTGGTACCTTCACATGAACCGAAAAAAAAATTAGAAAAGAAAGAAATAAAACTATTTACACCTATGCACTACACACATCCATGAAATAACACCATGCTTCCCCGGCAACGGCGCCATTTTGGTATAACGGAGTTCGAGATAGCGCGAAGCGAATGGATCAAGCTATATGGAAGATAACCGATTGGGTGGACCGGCTAGCAAATGTCGTTGCCACTTGATCAAGGCGTTCTCGCTCTCGCTCGCCACCAATATAATTTATAACTCCCAAACTCGCACTACTTTAACAGTAAAGCGGCAAGTACGGGTCGATCCCACAGAGAAACCGGTGTATCGAGTGTGTGAGTAGTGAACAGGGTTCGGCTGCTACCACGCTTTAAGTTGGGGGTTTTTACGCTACTGGATTTATACTAGGCAGAATGTAAACTAACTACTTGACCAAGCTACTCATCATGCTGACAAAATTAATGGATCAAGTAAGCGACAGGCGGAAATAAGAACTTAACTACCTAAGCATGCTACGAGAAACACAAACACTTTGCCATTCAACATAATAAAGATTCAGACACTTAATCAAAGACAAAAAAGCGAAACTGAACTATAACAGTAAACAACATGACAAAAACAAAACAACTCCGATTTTATATTCAAACTTAGAACAGTACTGCGAACATGCGAAATACAAAAAGATCATTTCTTTAACTACGGAATTAAACTAATCTAACAACTTCGTAAAATAGGAAAGCTAGTAAAACCGAGAATGTTCTCGGTCGAAAACTTGAGATAACGCCGAACAGATATTGAGTATTCTGTCGCGCTCCTTTTCGGTCGCTCTCTCTCTCCCTAACTGACCATTTCTCTATCTAAGCTAACTTTGGAATTGAAAAACTAAACTAAAAGAAAATGAAAACTAAGCTAGAAGTCGAAGGAAGAGGATGCTAAAAAGAAGATCCTTAATTATGGTGGCACGTCCTCTATTTATAAGCTCGCCGCAATGACCTCCAGCTGGATAACGATCTCGGAAGAGGATATTCGCTCACGCTGTGATCGAGCGTCTCATCGATTGATACGTGTCTTCCTTCTAGAACGACGTCGCTCCTCAATAACAGAATGATGACTCGGCTCCGTCCTTGCGTCTTGCGTTTCAGCACGTGTCCCCTTCTAGAACGTCGTCCTTGATAACAGAATGATGATCACCATCCAGCTCATTAGGCTCACGTGTCTGTCTTCTAGACACCTGTGGTCCCCGCCTAACTGCTTGATCACCCCCTTGATCATTTCACTCGATTTTCAGCCTTTTTCACCTTTTGTACCAACTTGATCAGCTAGGCCTTGTTGCCTTGGTCAAGCGGCATTCCTGCACAATTAACACTTGCTTTGAGCGATAAACTGATCAAGTAGCATACATTTTACCCCTAAACCGATGCATGAAATATGCTTTATCAAACATATATATATATAGAGTTGTGATCAATGTCGAACCAATTTTAAAGACCGAACTAGAGACCAAATTTGGGCCATTAGATCTATTTTTTTATGAGATGTGCTGCTGTGTAAATTTTTCGGTCTTCATTAAAAGCCCATTTTACTTCATTGTATAGGTTTATTACTTCATTCCGTACGTAATAGCTTGAAACTACAACATGTTTTTACTTTCTTCCAGTAGGTTTCGAAATGATTCAACATATGTTTCATTTGAATTCATTGACCTGAGTTTTTACTTTATTTACATTAAAAATGCAATTTATTCAAGTGCGTTTATTACTTCATTCAAAAACGTTATTACTTCATTGGATAAGGTTTTTACTTCATTCCAGTAGGACTTCAAATGCTTCTACACATACTTCATTCCAATAATTTATAGCATCATTCCATGTGTTTATTACACCATATCAGTGTTGTGGCGGTGGTGATAGATATTGTAGAGAGAAAGAACGGCACGCGACGGCGAAACCGCATTTACGTACTGGAATGAAGTAATAATCCTACTGAAATGAAGTAAAAACCTACTGGAATGAAGTAAAAACCTACTGGAATGAAGTTAAATCTTCGTAACATGTTAGTATGACTTATTTACCTTCGGATGAATTAAAATAGGCTCGTGATGAAGGCGAAAATAATTGATAAATTTGTGTCTCTCATCCATAAAAAACTAGATCTAAAAACCCTAATTTGGTATGGTTCGGTGGTTCGGTCTTTAAGAGTGGATTTGTGAATAATGGGACTCTATATATACATATATATATATGACCCGAAGGTCCATTGTTATTGTATAATATGACCCGGAGGTCTCATTGCCATTGTATACATATATATGACTCGAAGGTCCATTGTCACTGATGAAAATTTATTATATTTTCGTACTTTGTGTGGTATAATTCAGGCTAATATGTAAGCCCTTTTCTTGTAGAATTGCTTTGAACAATCCGACTGCGTGATGTTTATTGAGTGATCTTTGAAATTTAATTAAAAAAATATACTCCCTTCGTCTCAAAACAATAAAGACATTTGAGACATTACGAAAATTAATGCATAATTGATAAACTAAGAGAGATAAGGAGAAGGGTCGTTAAAATAGTTTAATTGGATAGTGAGACCCACAATATTATAAGTCGTACATAATTGATGTATAGTTAATAGTTTTCTGTTTGTGGTTTCGCTTAGGTCCTTGATTATCTATGTATCACAATCACAAATTTGTTCCTTGATTATCTATGTATCACAAATTCACAATCACAAATTTATATCTCAATTGTTCTCATTTTCTTAGATTTTATAACCCACAACTTTCTTTTTGATATAGTTTCAATATTAGGATTCACTTAACCCTTAAATGGAGGCCAAAGCTAGAAGAGTGATCGATGTATGTTGATAAATAAAATGCGAATATGACAAATAGTACTCGTTAAGAATCTTCAAATTCAATGGTTAAGCCTTAATTTAGTCCAGTAGTCCGATATTTTATAGCTAAAGAGAAAGAGGAAGAGAGAAAATAGTTTGCAAGAAAAATATTATATAAAAATAAATTATCAAAAAATAAAATGCAACATTGATTGCAAAAGGGATGGTTTTGGATCAATTTTGACATAAGTTGACATTAATTTTTTTTCTTATTCACCATTAAAAGTCTGATATCATAAGTATTATTTGGCCTATTAAAAGGCAGTGAAGTCATTTCAAAAAGGAAATTGTTGTTTTGAGGAAAATTTTTTTATTGTTTCGAGTGTTTAATTTCTCTCTAAGAAAAATTAACATTTCTCTCATTTTTCTTTTCTCTATTTTTCTCCTGGGTGTTTGTTTTGGAGGGCAGGGAACTGCCACCTTTTTTTATCTACTTCTCGACGAAAATTAATTTCATTTTGTCATTTTAAAATGTCCACGAAAAAAATAATATCATTTCAAAAATAGAAATATTTTCTCACACTTTACCTATTTTTTGCTTCTCACTTATTTTTTTCTCTTTCTTACTTTTTTTTCTTTCTCTCTTTTACTTTATCTACTTATTCTCTCATCTCTCAAACTTTATCAATTTCTAATTAAAACTTGTGTCGTTCATATATAAAACTATTTTTCGTGGATGGAAGAAATATTATTTAATACTCCTAAGTTTTGTCACAAAAGTCAAAATACTATATTGGAAATAGATTAGAATAATGAAGATCGAATAAAACGACTCGAGGTGAAGGCCCGAGTCATCGTCAAGATGAACTGCTGGATATTTTTAAACTAAGAGAAAGGAAAGTGAAACAAAAAACTAGTTCTAGAATATAAAATAAAAAAATATACAAAAGAAAAAGCTAAAAATCAAGACTCTTCCACGTGGAATATAGAGCCGCTCGAATTAGGCGTGCAATCGAAAATTCTCCCCAATTACCCTGTCCATCTATTTAGGCAGAATATTTATTTACGTAATTAATTCATCTACGGAAGCAGGGTGGTGGAGTGAATATTGATTTTAAATTCACTAATGACAGCAATAAAACTCCTTTAATTATATTGATTTTTCGGTACTTATCATCCGCTCCTAAGGTGAGTATTAAACAGAGAAATCAACTACATGGTATAAATATTTCTTCTCATTAACTCGAGGAGAAAAGGATTATACTCCTGCCCTTTTGATTTAACACATATTTTAAGAAATTATTTGACTCTATGAAGAAAAGTAAAAGGAGAAAGTAAATGGAATGTGAAACCTATTTAAAGTGTTAGTTTTATATTGGACTGCATGTGTAATAAGTTGGTGGAATATGGCTGTATACTAAAAGTGAAATAAAGTAAATGGTTGTATAAATCGTGGACAGCATAAAATAGCAAAACATTCTTTAAATGGTGGACAGAGAAATAATAAAGAAGCATGAAACATGGTTTTAGTATATTCTCTAGCGATCTCCAACTTCTAATCAAAACATTCTTATAAGTATATAAAAAACTCTATATTACTCCCACTTATATTCTAAGCAAGTACTTGATGCATCTAACCTCCATCACTTCCTTCAAAGCTTTTTGTGAAAGAATTTGTTTGTTTCTCTTTTGATGCAAACTTCTGTAACTCAACGTCTCACTATATTTCACATGATATGATATTTTCTCTCGATACAGTTCCTAACTTTGTGTGTTCGTAGTACCTTAGAGTTAGTTACACACAACATTGGAGTTATCTAGGCTGGCTCTAAATCACGTTGAAATCCAACGAGCTTCCAAATCTTGCCTGAATTGCTCATAACTGTAAAGTAACAATTCTACCTTTGTCCACCAATAATAATTTTGTCAGTGAATGACACAATTTTAATATAAATTAAATTTGGTAGTGAACGACATAAATTTTAAAGTAGATTGATAAATTAAGAAAAAATAGAGGATAAAAATAGATAAAAAAAATATTATTAATGATAAATGAGACCCGTTTCATTAGAAAAAAGAGTTACTCCCTCCGTCCCTTAAATTTTGTCACACTTTGACCGGGCGCGGGTTTTAAGAAATGTAATGGAAAGTGAGTTGAAAAAGTTAGTCGAGAGTGGGTCCTCCTTTTATATATTAGTTTTATAATAAAATGTGAGTTGGAATGGGTTAGTTGAATATGAGGTCCACTAACAAAAATGGTAAAAAGTAAAATGTGACAAATTTTGTGGAACGGACGAAAATGAAAAAATTTGACAAAATTTAAGGGACGGGGGAGTATTATACATAGATAGAAACTAACATGAATGGCCAAAAATAAAAAAATAAGACTATACTTTGTGAAAGAACGCAATACTAATATAATGTAGCTATTTATGACCGTACATTATAATTTATACTCCCTCCGTTCCAAGTAGATGGCACACGGATAATGACACGTGATTTTAGGAGATGTTATTTTATGTGTTGATTGGAGAGAGAAAATAATACTATATTTATATTCTCTCCGTCCCAAGGAAGATGACCTCTTCCTTGGGCGGCACGAAATTTTATGCAGTTTTATTTTGTGTATTGAGTTGAGAATGTAAAGTGAAGATGAGAGTGAATAGAGTGAAGATGAAGATGTTTCCATCTTAGGTAAAGAGTCATCGTGGTTGGAACAAAATAAAAAAGAAAGTGAATCACCTTTAATTAACGGGAGGATGTATTGATGTGAGAGAGAACTTAAAAAATAAATATGACATCTTTTATGTGACAAATTAAAAAGCAAAAGCAAAGTGTTATGGAATGAAGGGTATATTAGAAGAGAAAAAGAAGAAAATAGTCGAGATACATTTCATTCATGCTAAAGCTTAGAAATCGTACAGTAACCGATGGACAGAGAAGTACAAAAAGAATTAATCAAAAACCAATACTTATATTAAACAAAAGAAAAGAATACATATATAGGTGCCAAATTACCATGTTTAGTCAGATGCACATATCCTCCCAGCTCAATAAAATTACAACGGACCTTTACCTAAATCGTTTACTAGCATAAAATTCAGTAATTATTTGTATGTAAGACATATATATATTTAAATTCCATAGCAACCGAACAAAAAAATCCCTTAATAAACTAGTTGTAAAGAATGACAAGAAAGTAAGATTACAACAGTTGAGGCATCCCTTGGGTTTTGGTAGGCAATTCTTTGCACATTACCTTCCTAGTAATTCACAAGGCTCTTCGTGCAAAGCCGATTGGTATAATAGCCTCCCGGCTTTTTATTAATCGCCGTACGTAGCAACTATTACCATACATCACGCAAGTACCTTCCCGTCATCTGCAGATTCTTTACAAAGCTCTCGGTTTTTGAGCTGTCCAGAGAGCCCTGGGATGCAAAAAAAGTAGTTTTAGATTTACATCAATAAAAAATCTATATTTCATGAAAACCCTTTATTTGCTTCAGAGACACGAACCTGCTCTTGGACGATAGTGTGGAGAGTTCGGTGGACATCACGCGCCATGCCCTTAGCATCACCACATACGTATACATAGGCTCCTTCTGAGATCATATTCCACAGTTCCGAGGCCTGTTTTTCACAAGTAAAAGTTTAGATAGGGATAAATATGACAAGATTGGTATAGAAACATCAATGTTAAATGCAGCTGCTCGAGAGTTTTGAGTGGTTGATTACATAAAATTGAGTTGTACCTTTTGTGCCATCTTATGTTGAACGTATTCCTTGGTAGGTCCGTCACGTGAGAATGCAAGGACGAGCTCAGAGATCACTCCAGCTTCAACAAAGTTATTCAATTCATCTTCATAAATGAAGTCCTGAGAAAGGTTATACATAAAAACTTGAATAAATAAGGTTTTATGTATTTATAGAAATGGTGAAATAGTTGCTAACCATTTTTCTGTTTCTGCAACCGAAGAAAAATAAAGCAGGACCAAGTTCTGCACCAGATTCCTTCAAAGCTAATCTCTCCTGAAATACAAACAGAAAGTTACGATGTTATTGTCTATACATAAATTCTCAATGGCCAAATATGTAAGAACATGAATGAATCGAAACAAACCTGAAGGAAACCTCTAAACGGAGCCAAGCCAGTTCCTGGGCCGATCATGATAATTGGTAGTTTAGGATCGGCAGGGAGTCTAAAGTTAGAGGTCCTAACAAAAATAGATGCTGAAGAGCAGTTGGGACTTTCCTCCAATGGCACCGCATTCTGATTACGAGAAATAAGGTGAGCAAAAAATGGACTAAATCGCCTATAGTGATGAAAATATCATCAAACAAGTTTGACAATCTCATCAATTAGGATGAAACTACTATACACGAGACAACTTTAAAGTAGAAAATGAAAATACCTTCATCCATGTTGAGCAGACACCCTTGTGGATTCTTCCTGTGGGAGTTTTCTCATACACCAATGCACAAGTGACGTGAATTCTTGAAGTTGCGATCCTGGAGTAAAAATTATAAAGCACTGAGAATCAAGTTGATGAATATAGATTAAAATAAATGAGGCCGAATGGACTAGAGCAGGGGACATAAATTGATAGACTGAACAAGAGCCGCGATGCTATCATAGATACTCACTTCGGGGAGGATGAGATAGAATAGAATCGAGGCTGCAAGCGAGGAGCAATTGCTGCAAAGAAAACACCAAGAGGAGGCTTGACAGATGGGAAGTCAGTCATGACCTCAAGCAGACTTCTCTGACCAGCAACGACATACTGTGCATATTCTTCCTGAAATACAGATTGAGTTCAGACATTAAAGATGATGGAATTAAATGTAGAAATATATAATTAAACATGTCCGAACCTTTCCAGCCGGGGACGCAAGATGTTTAAGCCGATCAGCATCACTAGGGTCGGAAGCATAAGTAGCTAATGCAATCAAAGCAGACTGTAACAATTACAAACAATTTCTCATCAGCAGAGTAACAAACGAAAAAATCCAGGGAACAGCGCAACACGGTTACACAGCATACCTTTTTAGGAGCACTCAAAAGATCAGCGTAGCGGCTTAGTGCAGTCCTCAAACTGCAAGGAGGGAAGGGAGGAGGCAAGGCACTTCCACCCAGTGGCGTGCCATCCTCTTTATCAGCGAGAACTGAGAAGTATGTTTGAGGAGAGAGACCAAGCAATCTTTCGGCTTCCTCAACAGTCTCAATCAAGTTCTCACAGTACACACCAACATGATCCCCTGTTTCATACCTGAGGAATAGAATAATAAGTTAGCGAAAAGAAAAGATTCTCCTTTCGCATAGCAATCGCGGTAAGAACAAGCAATTATTAATTCAGATACAACAGGCCAATCAGTATTTAGAACATCCAACCGTCTGAATATGGAAAAGAAATAAAAGACTCACTCTAACCCACTGCCAGATATCTCGAATTCCAAGTGAGTGCAAGAGCGATCAGATAGAGGAGTATGAAGCTCTTTCTTCACAGCAACGTTTGCTCTACAAGAAAGAAAAATAAACCTAGAAGGTTAGGCAAAAGGAAATATTATACATGATAAAAAGAGAATGCAGGAGCACATCATCACCTGCAGGGATGCTGAGCATCATAGGCAGCAGTGCCATTGGCATGACCATTGGCAAAGCCGTTCACTGATGCCAGTTCTTCTGGTTGGTCATGAAACACAACACGGTATTCCAAAACTGCAGCAGTGTATGGAGTCGAAACAGTTGTTGCATCACCTTCATCACGGAGTAAATTATCCAACTCGGGCCACACATTCTCACGCCTGCATTGCAATGTTGAGCACAAATTAGGATTTAGGAAAAACCTTACGATATTGTTATAAATGGATGGAATTATAGAGTAAAAACTTATGCATGCTCTCAATACCATGCTGAAAAATCATCTTCAATGCACTGATCATCATCTCCAAGACCCACAGGGATAAGCCGCTTTCCACCTGGAGTTAAATAGTGCAGGTAAGAAACAGTGGATAACAAATTACATGGCTACCAAAACTCATTCCCTTTTCATCATAGATTCCAATTTAACTTCCAACTTATAAGACCATGTAATCTGTAAACCATGCCACTCAAACATTTCGAAAATCCTAACAATCACATTTCTAAGAAAACACTCAAACAAAAAAAATTACTCTCAGAGGTTGCATACCTTGCTCGGCGAGAATCTCATCCACCACTATTGCAATCTGTCATCAAGTAAATTAAAGAGATAACATGTGAGTAGACAATCTTGCAGTTGTTCACATTTACAATTAACAGAGTGCATACAGACCTTGTTGAAATGTTCATACTGCCTGTTTCCTAGGCCAAAAACACCAAAATGGAGATTCTTATACAAGTTTCCCTTTTCTTTTCCCTGGAGCACAAAACTTTATCAAAATCAACCCTAAGGTAAAAAAAATATTATGCTGTATTACTCTCTTTACCTCGCCAAACCATTTATAAAACCTTGCAGCATTGTCGGTAGGCTCACCATCTCCATATCTGCAACCAGGCAATCCCAAACAACTCATTAAATTACTTATTATAAACATGAGTTTATACACAACAGCAATTTCACCCATAAGGGGGAAAACTGCATCTTTTCGCAATCGAGACTCATAATTCAACAAACGATGAACCTACGTTGCAAGGAAAAAGAATGCGAAAGTCTCCTTCTTCAACTTAGCCTCATACTCTTCATCATCAGCCGCATAATCATCCTAACCAGATCAAAACGCCATTAGAAACGGAAATTAATGAATCTGCAAACTTAATTACTGAAATCGGAAAAGTAAGAGAACTCTTACTAAGTCAACCACTTTAAAGTTGACATCCGGGTATCTAGCTTTAGCTTCTTCAGAAAGGGCCTACACAGCAGCAGAATCAAATCATTATCACCAAAACAAATCAAACATATTTAACAAATAATTGAGATCGATTAAATAGATTATTCTCGGAATTTCGATGTAATTGAACCACTCTTTTTTTCCAAAAACCTAAAGTAAAAGTGAAAAATCTTTTTTTCTTTTGCTTATTATTTAATCAAAATGATTAAATAGAGTATTCTCGGAATTTCGAATTTTAGAAACAACAACCACCACGAATCTTAGATTTTCAACTTACTTCAAACTACAGCGATCCACCTCTCTCAGTGGAGAATTTCGATGTAATTGAAATTATTAGCTAATTATTTACCTTAGCAAAGCCTTCAGCGGTGCCAGTTTGCGTCCCGAAAAAGATGGTGACCTTCTTCTTCCCATCATCCTCCTCCTCCTCGGCCTCAGAGAACATCTTAGGAACCACGAGCTTCGGCGGCTCCACCGCCTTCTTCGCCGATCCGGAGCCGCGCTGCCAAATCAGGTAGATGGCGCAGCCGAGGAGCACCGCGACTGAGGTAGCGAGCATCATCATGAGGTCCTTGTTCTCCAGCAGCATCGCCGCCACGTTGGGCTGCGCAGCATCCGCGGAGGCGTTCAAATTGTCGAGCTTCATTCCTTTGAAGATCGCAGTCATCAAATCGAAGGGGGAAAGCTTCTCGGAAGCGGATTCCATGTAGAGAAGAAGAATTGCGATTGAAGCCGAGCACAGAAGAAAAAGTTTCCGCCGAATTTCGAAATCAGAGCCTCTCCGTCGGCGTTGGGGAATGGAGGTTAGTTGAAGAGAGCGTAGAGACTCTGACTTCTACAGAATGAGAAAGGGGATTTTTGGGGGTGTTTATAAGCAGGCATACATACAGAGGAGAAGCGATACAAACGCCTACCAAACCAGACGGGTCAATACCGCCACCTAACCACTAACCACTATCATGGGTTAGATTTGGAAATTCTCATTAATATCATTCATGATCATAATTTTTTAAAATACTACTTTCCCCACTTTCCTCGGCTTCATAGTAGTAAGTAATTTTCCTTTTCAAAAAAAAATAGTAATACATTTTCTCATTTTTATTCTCTTTACTTTATCTTTTTATTTCATAGAGTACACTACACATTTTTTTATTTAATCTCCGTGTTATAAAGAAATATCTCAAATACTATGGAACGGAGTGAGTAGTATATTCATATAAGGGCTTATTCGATTTGAATGATTATAATAGTATCTCATAATTGAATACTCCCTCCGTCTCAAAGAAGATGACCCCTTCTTTAGACGACAAGAGATTTTATGCAATTTTATTTTGTGTGTAAGTATATAGAGTAAAGTAAGAGCGAGTAAATAAAGTAGAGATAGTATTTCCAATTTTAGTAATGAGTCATCTTAGTTAGGACAAACTAAAAAGAAAAGTGGATCATCTTCAGTGGGACGCAGAGAGTATGTATTTATAATGAGATTGAATCTCACAACTTAATCAATTATCATATGATAATAAGTTATAGTCACTCTCTTCTAACTAAAATAAGAATATAGAGCAACTTTAAATTCTAGGGTCAATTGTCACGACCAATGAAATGTCTGCAGATCAATGAATACCATTGATAATTACCCAAAAAAATCTACTACACAAGTTAACGTACAATCATTTCATAATGTGTTATGGCAATAAAAAACACAAAAATACTAATTTTAGTTATAGCCAATAATTAAAGAGAAAAATGGCTGTTAATGGAAAATGAAATCCACCAAAAAAATACTCTTATTAAAAATAGATAAACATTTAATTTTATTGGACATTCAAAATGAAAAAGACATGGACTATTTTTGTAGAATATACTCCTTCCGTCCCACAAAAATATACATTTTTTCCTTTTTATTTCATCTAACAAGAATATGCACTTTCCAATTTCAGAATCTCTTTTCTCTCTAAATGGATGGAACACATACCCCACTAACAATACTTTAATTACTTTTTCTCTCTATCTCTCTCTCAGTTTACCAATTTTGCATTAAAATCCGTGCCGAACTCAAAGTGCGTATTCTTAGGGATGGAGGAAGTATTATTTTGTGTACAGTATTTTTCTTTTACTCCAAGTAACTTCCCTATTTCATGGCTATTTAAGGCCAGCCGAATATTAGATTTGTATTTAATTTATTACTTTAGCTACCAACAATTATGCATTTATTAACATTTAATGATTTATGGTGAACCCTACTAATCAATGAAACAAAAGAAAGAAAGGAATTAAAAAATGGAAAATGCAGGAATACCTATTTCTTAGAGCGTTGGAATTTTAACCTCTCAAGTTGCAGTTAGACCATCCACTACGCGTTTCGCCGGCGTCTCGCGTCCCGTCACGGAGAGACGGGACCCCGGCGCGACGCGTTGCAGCTCGCCATCCCGTCCCGCGCCGTCCCGCGTCTCGTCCCGCGTCGCGTCCCGTCGAGCCACGAGACGGGCTGTCTCGCCACGCGCCTAAGCGACGTGGCGCGACCCGGCGTCGTGCGTGACGCTCACTCGCCGGCCCGCGAGTGGGCGTCGTCACGTGCTGATGCAATAAAATTTTTTTTTTAAATTCGAATTTTAAAAAAAATAAAAGAAAAAATAAAAGAAAAAATATTTGTAACGGTAATAATACCGTTTTTTTTGTTTTTATTTATTTTTTTATTTTTAATTAATTTTTTTACTCTATAAATACTCCTAAAGTCATCCTCATTTCACACAAAACTACACATCTATTCTTTCTATCATCTAAATTTTCTCTCAAATTTTCTCTCAAATTTTCATATAACAACTCAAGATGTCCGGCGACGGCGACGGCAACTACGGCGGTTCCGGCTCCGGCGGGTGGGATCTCAACGCATTCGGCGATTGGGAGACCATGATCAACACATTGGGCGGTTCTGATTCGTCAACGCCGGGGACCCAGGGTTCGGCAACGCCAGGGGGGTACCAACCACCCAATTTTGACCTTGATGCATATGTTCGTCCCTCCGCCCCGCGGTATTCGCAGGGATTATCCCAGATCCGAGAGGATTTTCCCGTTGATCCCACGCCGGGAGTAGGCCGAGGCAGTGGAGGTGGCCGAGGCGGTGGAGGTGGTCGAGGCGGTGTACAACCCCAGGCGGGCGAGGACGAGGAGGAAGAGGAAGAGGATCTAGGCCGGCATCCGTACAACAACCTCGAAACGCTGGCGGTGTACAACGCCTGGATCACCGTCTCGTACGATCCCATCGTCGGGAATCAACAATCTCGGAAGTGTTTCTGGGAAAAGGTCTGCGAGGTCTACCACCAGATAAAGCCGAAAGGCTCCCGCAAACACAAATTTAAAATGATCCGTCTCACTTTGACCGAGTCGACCGACAGGTCAAAATATTCTACGGCATCTACTCGGCCGAAGTGGCGCGCTACCAAAGCGGCGCAACGGCAACCGACATTTTGATGTCCGCTTTGCGCGCCTACTACCAGGACGAACGTCATCAATTCAGATTTGTTGATGTTTGGCAGGCCGTCAAGGACGAGGAACGGTGGGCCGGCGGTTTTCGCTCCAGCTCGGGCTCAACCTCGAAGCGCACGAAGCATACGGCGAGTGGCCAATACTCGTCTGGTGGTGACACCGCTGAGGGCATCAGCCAACCTGAGGCTGAATCCCATGAGTTTGCGGGTACGGTCGGCGATGCTGGAGGATCCGCGAGTGGGCGCCGTCGGCCGCAAGGGACGAAGGCGGTGAAAGCAGCTAGAACAAGGAAGGGCCGAGGCTAATCAAGCCAGCAGGCCTCGGGATCGGGCTCGCGGGGAGGCTCGGACACACTTATGGTGGCGTACATGACCGCCACAATGGCGAACACTTCCCGCTTCTCGTATGCCCAATTCACGGCCTGGTGGAAAGGAATTGTGTATATGGCAGCACAACTTGGCCTTTCCGACTCCCCCTCAACCTCGACCGCCTCCGGAGGATGATTAGCCGGCAGAGTAGTTTTTTTATTTTTCTTTAAATTTGTATTTTAAATTATGTTGTGTGTTTTTATGTTGTGTGTTTTTTTATGTTGTGTGTTTTTTAATAAAGTGTGTTTTTAATAAAGTGTGTTTGTTTTAATTGAATTGGGTTGAGAAAAAAAATAAAAAATGAAATTGAATGAATAGTAATTAAGGGACGGAATAAGGGACGGTTAAGGGACGGAGCGTTGCAGGTTCCGTCCCTTAGTTAAGGGATGGAGGAAAAAAGGACAGTGGGGCCCTCAAATAGTAGTCAAATAGTATTTAAGGGACGGTATAGAGACAGCGTAGTGGATGGCCTTAAACGCATGAAGTGGGGTCATTTAAAAATATTTGACTAATCTGCCCCTGGTGAATTGGATCAAAAATAGATCATCTTAGTCTTAACCACGGTAAATACTAAAATATTGCTAAATTGGGGAATAAATATGATATGGACCAACTGAATCTCCAAAATACCCCTTCGTGTCGTGTAGTGGTAATAAATAATCTGTGTTTAACTAACATATTAGTAGTATTTAGCAAGGGAAAATGCCCTCGTGCGTCGCGTGTATTATAGCAAGCCAATCATTTTTCTACACGTGTTTAATTGTTGAGTTCTTTTCGTCCACCGATAAATATCAAATGCGGAATATATTTTAATGATCTTCAAGTACAACTTAGCCGCATCCTGAATGATCTATGAAATTTTTTCTCGGAATCAACCTTTTTTTCTTGCAAAATGTTGCCCATTTTCTAAGCAAACACATATCAACACGCTATATACACATTGCTGCATTTCTAATAGGGGCAATTTGATCTTCCAAAGCAATCAATGCATCTCGAACACACATAGTCAGAACATTATTCAAGCATCTAGCATGGAAAAAATCAGAACAAACTATCTATTAGTACTAATTTTTCCATGCTAGATGCTTGAATAATATTCTGACTATGTGTGTTCGAGATGCATTGATTGCTTTGGAAGATCAAATTGCCCCTATTAGAAATGCAGCAATGTGTATATAGCGTGCTGATATATGTTTGCTTAGAAAATGGGCAACATTTTGCAAGAAAAAAGGGTTGATCCCAAGGTAAGAGAACTACGTGGGCTTTGATTCCTCAATAAAATTGTGGATACGTAGGCAACTCAACTTAAATTTGAAAAGTTTAACTTTGAAAGTTTAAGTTGATCTCAAGCCCTTTTCAATTTTTCCCTTTTTCCCCCCCATTTCATTTTTTTTTAATTTACCTTCCGAGTCCGACGAGGCGACGAGCCGACGACACTGTAAATTATATTACATTGTTGTATGTGTTGATTGTATACTTATGTATTGTAAATTGTAATGTATCGTTGTCCGTTACAACTCAAAATCAATAAAATTTATTTCATTTTCTCCTTATCGTCTTATTTGTGCTTGAATTATGCATTGTCTTGTTCCGATTTGTTGTATAAAGCCAAATTTCAAATTTAAAAAAAAAAAAAATAATTGAACCGGCGAAACGCCGGTTCAAAAACCGGAACCGCCAAAACCGCCGCAAAACGGCGGTTCCGAACCGGAACCGGAACCGCCCGGTTTTCGAACCGGAACCGGAACCGTGAAATAGCCTCACGGTCCGGTTCGGTTCCGCTTCCGCCAAAACCGGAACCGGCGGTTCCGAACCGGAACCGCCGGTTTTCGAACCGTGGGCAAGTCTACTCTTTTTTGGTCCAGTAGTTTCTATTTGACTAGATTTCCTAATGACGAGATACGTTTGATTTAATTGCTACGTATATTATAGCGTAATCAATAAAAGTTGGCTATACTCTATCAGACTATCACAAATACGAAAGCTCTTAATAAGGAAAAAAATGTATGTGGAATGAAACAACTATTTACTTTTAGTCTTTGATCACATTTAACTAAGGCTTAAACTCATGCTGCATAAATTGCCGAAATTAAAATTAATTTAGGTGAATAAGTTACAAACACTATGAAATAAGTAATACTCATTTTATCTCATTCTAAGTTAATCATTTTTCTTTTTGGGATGTCCCACTCTAAATGACACATTTCTAAAATTAGAAATATCACTCTTTCTATTTTTTTTCTCTTTCTTACTTTATCTCCCATTTAAGTCACAAAACATGCTATATAAATCTCGTGGAAAACCTAAATTTAGAAATGGGTACTCCTCATTCAAAATAAGTTCAAGACGATTTAAAGGAAACCTAAATTTAGGAGTATTTTAGAAAATTTATGCTGTTGTTCCCTTGCAGTTTAGGAGTATTTATGAAAATTTATCTTTTTTTGTTGAATCCGTGCTACATTATTTAGCCTCTAAATTACACAATAATGGGTTTTTAAAGTTTCAGTTGTATGATTTGGTGTGTGGCTTTTTAGGGTCGTTCTCTCGGTTAAATTGTGTGTGTGTGATCATATTGTGGTAGGAAGTTTGCTATCTAGCACGTCATATTGTGGTATAGTTTTTTTTCGAGAATTTTGTTGATTTTGTTGATCGTGTGATGTATTGTCGAGGTTACTAGCTCACCATTTCTTGACTATAACATTTTTTATATCCAAAAGAAGATTGTGGGTACCTTGCCAGTACACACATTATGCACACAAACACACACATACATGATACATAACTCGTTATACACACACATATACACTACAAAACACAATACACACACTAACCTCTCTCTCTGTGTACTAATTGACGCATATTACTAGTGTGTGTTGCGTGGGCAATGTGTGTGAATCATCAAGTGTGCAGTATGTGAGTGTGTGTGTGTGCGCCTACGCAGTGTGTAGCGTTAGGAATTTTTTCCAATTATTAAAAATTCTAAATTTTAGTTTTTTTTAAAATTATAATTTTGAGGTGATATGAATTTAAATATAACACAATAAAAATATATAATAATAATAATATGTTGAATTTTGTTAAAATCTCTTTGGCTAAATGAGGAGAATGAATATTCTCATGAGGAATGAAATAGTGATTCCTAAAAAAATATCAAACAAATAAATAAAATGGAAGTAGGAATACCATTATTCCATTCCATCATACCAAAAAGGCAGTTATTTGTTTCATCTATTTTTAAGTCATAGAGAAAGCCCCAAATTCTTTTGATCTGTTTTTTAAGTCCTTAGTCATTATGAGATATTGTAATCTTTTTGGCTAAAATGGTATAAAAACTCATAAATAAATGTGCTTCATAACTTGTATAATTATGATAATGATATATTATAATCCAAACTATTCAAAGTTAACTGTAAACTATGGAGATACGGTATAATAATTGTATAATAATTCTTCAGCATTGGGTCAACTATTTCGTCTAGCTGAAGAGTATAACCATGCCAATGCCTTAGTTATTATATGGAGTATATACAAATAATAAAATAATATTATATTAATACTTCCAAGTTCCAAGCTCAAATATATATATCATTAAGTTGGCAATAGTATTTATGCGAGTGGACCCGAATAGCGTGTGACCGCATTTGCTATGTATTTTAGATTATTATGGCGCTTTGATAAATTTTATGCTTTTTCATGCAGTTCTAACAAAATATATTTTATTTTTCAAAAAATCAAATGATTCCATTCCACATGTTAATACGTTATTGTCGAAAACGTGAGAAATTTGAAGAGCCTTAAGCTTTTTATTTTCTAAGTCTTTTGACTTTTCACTTCTAGGGTAACCTTCAAAATATTTATGAGGTTCCTTAATGCCAAGACCTCTCATATGGTCACTCCTATCCTATAAATAGGTGTGGATTTGAGAGATGGAAAACACACCAACAAATCATTCTCTCCTCTCTCTAGCTCTCAAGCATTCTAGTTCGCAATTAGGAGCATTGCATTGCTCGGTTCTCGCCTACAATTCAAGTTCGCCGGTGCCTACGAGTTTGAGGTGCTTCAACTCGGTAGGAGGAAAGTCGTTTCATCTTTGGGGACGTTGCGTCAATCCGTGAGCACTAGCCGAGGCGTATCTCGTCTTGCGAAGAGAGGGATACCTCGACTCGACTTAAAGAAGACTATAGTTTGCATCTTGTTCCATTTATTGTATTTACTTTGTTTTATTTACCTTCTAGTTTTTTGTTCTTTTGTAATAGCAAGAGTTTGCCCGTGTAAAAGGCTACAATATTTCTAACAATCGCAAGACGAGATATTGTACTCTTGCTGAAATCATGTCGATGCGCTATGGAGTGGTTAATTCCTTGAGATTTATTCTCTTGAGAATGGTGTTTATCGTTTGTCATCTGACAAGCAAGACCAATTTAGACTTGGTAGTAGTAATTGGGATGCATAGGTTATTGAATATATCAATGCACATATGATTTAATATAATTGTGTACTTATTAATGGAGACAATATTGTGCAAATTATTTGAACGTGTTGTTATAAACAACAAAGATCACGAGGTGGTCGCAATGGTCTCCGACATGGACCATGGTAATAATCCAAATGAATGGTTTGTTGATACTGGTGCCACATGTCATGTGTGCTCTGAGAGAAGCGTTTTTTCTACTTACAAATCTGTTGGAGGTAGAAAAGTACGTATGGGAAACTAAGCCTCTTCTAAGGTGGTTGGTGTGGGTAATGTGTTCCTAAAATTAGGATCAGGAAAGGTTCTTACCCTTAAGGATGTGCTGCATGTCCCAGACATCCGAAATAATTTGGTGTCAGGCTCACTTCTAGTAAATCATGGATTTTCACTAGAATTTGAGTGTGAAAAGGTTATATTGACCAAGTATGAAAAGTTCATAGGTGAAGGTCACCTAGTGAATGAGCTTTTTGAGCTGAATGTTACGGTCATTCACCGTGGAAAAGGAATAAGCAGTAAGGAAGATGACACATCCTCTTATTTGCTTGAAAGCTCTGATTTATGGGATAATAGATTGAGACATGTAAATCTAAATGCTATAAAAAGATTAGTGAATCTTGATTTACTAAAAGTTTACGAGTTTAACTCACAAAAGAAATGTGAAGTCCTGTGTTGAAGCAAAAATGACCAAGCTACCGTTTCGCTCGGTAGAAAAGAGCACAAAACCTCTAGAATTAATTCATACAGACGTATGTGATTTAAAATTTGTATAAACTAGAGGTGATAAAAAGTACTTCATCACATTTATAGATGATTGCACAAGGTATTGTTACCTTTACTTATTAAGAAGTAAAGATGAGGCAATTGAAGTGTTTAAAGACTTCAAAAATGAAGCCGAAAATCAACTTAATTGTCGAATTAAGTGTGTTCGAAGTGATAGACGGTGAGTATGTAGCTCCGTTTGCAGAATTATGTCATGCAAGTGGTATAATTCACCAAACAACGGCTCCATATTCTCCCCAGTCAAATGGAGTTGCTGAACGAAAAAATCGAACACTTAAAGAGATGATGAATGCTCTATTGATTAATTCTGGTTTATCCTAGAACATGTGGGGGAGACTGTGTTAACAGCGAATCATATCCTGAACAAAATTCCATTAAAAAATAGGGATGTGACTCCTTATGAATTGTGGAAGGGAAAGAAACCTTCATATACATACCTCAAAGTGTGGGGGTGTTTAGCGAAGGTAGAAGTGCCTCCTCCGAAACAAGTTGCAATAGGCCCTAAAACAGTCGATTGCATCTTTATTGGCCATGCACTTAATAGTAGTGCATATCGTTTCCTAGTCCATAGGTCAGTTGTGCCTGGCGTGGCTGAAGGAACAACAATTGAGTCAAGAAATGCTATATTCTTTGAGAATGTGTACCCTTGCAAGAAGCAGGAGGATCGTTCTAGTGAAAGAATGATGGATGAATCCACTAGTTCTAATCCTCTAAAAAGGACGAGGTCAAGTCCTGAGGATATATAACCAAGACGTGGTAAAAGAGTTAAAATTGCTAAGACTTTTGGTCCAGACATCATAACTTTTATGTTGGATGGTGAACCAAAGTCATTGGCGGAAGCTTTGTCTGGCCCAGACGCAGCGTGGTGGCAAGAAGCTATCAATAGTGAAATTGAATCCATCATGAGAAATAACACTTGGGTGTTAGTAGACTTTCTTGAAGGCTGTAAGGCTTTAGGGTGCAAGTGGATTCTAAAAAGGAAATATAAGCCCGATGGTACTATAGATAAGTACAAAGCTCGCCTAGTTGTCCAAGGCTTTAAGCAGAAAGAAGGGTATGACTTTTTTGATACCTATTCACCTGTTACGAGAATCACTTCCATTCGGGTGCTTCTTGCGATTGCTGCTTTGCACAATCTTGAGATTCACCAAAACTGCGTTTCTGAATGGTGATCTGGAAGAAGAAATATATATGGAACAACCCAAAGGGTTTGTCGTGCCTAGACAAGAGCGCAAAGTATGCAAACTGGTAAAGTCATTATATGAGTTGAAGCAAGCACCGTTCAAATGGCATTGAAATTTGACAACGTGATGTTGACAAATGGATTCACTATTAATGAATGTGATAAGTGTGTTTAGATTAAGAACACATATAACGGGTTTGTTATTGTGTGTCTGTATGTTGATGATATGTTGATAATGGGCAGCAATAGTGCCATTATTAACGAGACAAAAAACATGTTGAAAAGAAATTTCGATATGAAAGATATGGGTCTAGCTGATGTGATTCTCGGAATCAAAATATTGAGGACTAATGAGGGAATTTCCTTAACGCAATCTCATTATGTTGAGAAAATGCTTAAGAAATTCAACTCGTTTGATTGTAAGCCAGCAAAGACTCCTTTGGAGCTCAATGTCCATCTGAGCAAGAATATGAGTGATTTTGTTGCTCAAGAAGAGTATGCAAAGGTCATTGGAAGTTTGATGTTTATCACAAACTGTACTCGACCTGATCTTGCTTGTCCTGTAAACAAGTTGAGCCGATTTACGAGCAATCCTAGCAAGGAACATTGGAAAGCTCTGTGTAGAGTTTTGAGATACTTGAAGTATACTATTAACTTTGGGCTGCATTACACAAGATATCTCCAAGTACTTGAAGGGTACTGTGATGCAAATTGGATCTCTGATTCAAAAGACTCATTTTCGACAAGTGGGTATGTGTTCACTGTGAGGGGCGGTGTTGTCTCGTGGAAATCAACGAAACGTGTATTGCTCATTCCACCATGGAATCTGAGTTTATCGCATTGGATAAAGCAGGGAAGAAGCCGAGTGACTCAGAAATTTCCTAGAATGTATTCCATGTTGGAAGAAGCCATTGCCCACAGTATTGATACACTGTGATAGCAAAGCAGCTATAGGTAGAGCACAAAGTGGCTTTTATAATGGTAAGTCTCGACATATTCGTCTGCGACATAATACCGTAAGGCAGTTGATCACAAGTGGCATTATCTCAGTTGACTATGTAAAGTCAGTGGATAACTTAGCGGATTCGTTAACAAAAGGTTTAAACCGTGATCAAATGCATAAATTGCTAAAAGAAATGAAACTGAAAACCACATCTTAAAAGATGAGTATAGTGGTAACCCAACCATACGATTGGAGATCCCATGGGATTGGTTCAATGGGAAAACGAAGCTATACAAATCTAGCTGTAACACTCAGAAGATTTTAATCTTCGCCCATTCTTTAGAAAGCATTGAGTGTTGTAACTGCACGTGGTAAGAGGTTAAGTCTTTTGACTTTTAATGATTCTTGAAATCTCAAGGAGATGCAGTATGGCAAGATACTCATGAAAGAATCACCTATGCAAGTGAGAAGTGAGACCGCTTCGTGTGTGTGAGTCACTTATGAATTCCAAAGAGGTGTTCTACGGCCAAAACGGACACAAACGTGAGAACTGATGGAGTTGAGACAATATTGTGTTGATGCTATTGACTAGGCATAGACCAAGGAGGAATAGTTCAAGGCATCGCGTCCACTAGCCCGCCGGTATGTCCGATAGTGTTGACTATGGAAGGTTCAAAATCACAAGTTACCTCTCCAAATACAGTATCGTTTCTCGAGAATTGAGCAAAGAGTCTGCATACATGCATTTGTGTCTGGTGTTGGTTGAGTTTGCAGCACTCTAACCAATGTGGGAGATTGTTGAAAACGTGAGAAATTTGAAGAGCTTTAAGGTTTTCATTTTCTAAGTCTTTTGGCTTTTCACTTCTAGGGTAACCTCCAAAATGTTTATGAGGTTCCTTAATGCCAAGACCTCTCATATGGTCACTCCTATCCTATAAATAGATGTGGATTTGAGAGATGGAAAACACACCAACAAATCATTCTCTCCTCTCTTTAGCTCTCAAGCATTCTAGTTCGCAATTAGGAGCATTGCATTGCCCGGTTCTCGCCTCCAATTCAAGTTCGCCGGTGCCTACGAGTTTGAGGTACTTCAACTCGGTAGGAGGAAAGTCATTTCATCTTTGGGGACGTTGCGCCAATCCCTGAGCACTAGCCAGGGCGTATCTCATCTTGCGGAGAGAGGGATACCTCGACTCGACTTAAAGAAGACTATAGTTTGCATCTTGTTCCTTTTATTGTATTTACTTTATTTTATTTACCATTTAATTTTTAGTTCTTTTATAATAGTAAGAGTTTGCCCTTGTAAATGACTACAATATTTCTAACAGTTATGACATACGTATGTGTACGAGAGAGATGGCGATTGAGAAAATTCAACAACATACAACACTTAGCCGTATTTGATTAACTAAATTAATTAATAGGTCAATGATCAAGATTTTATTTAAGGAAAACTTGAAACACCCCGTTTATATATACTTTTTCCGTGGTAGAAATCTAGAGACTCTTTTATTTTGATCGGTCCATAAAAATAGTCTATTTTTTATACTAGTAATTACTTTCTCTTTAATAAGATATCTCATTCTCCATTAATATATTCCAATAACTTTTTTTTTATTTCTTAATTTACCAATTGTGCAGTAAAACTCATGTCATCCTAAATGTTTGAAAAAAATTGTTAGATCTTATAAAATAAAAAGTTAAAAACCTAGTGGAATGCGAATCTTATTTTATATACTCCCTACGTCCTAGCTAAAATGATATAGTTCTTAGTCTGCACGAGATATTAAGAATTGTTGGTTAACGTAGTTAATTGGAGAGAAAGAATTGTCGTAAGTATTAAATGAGACAAATTAGAAATACTTAGTGTTGCCCACGGTTCACGAACCGGCGGTTCCGGTTTGGAACCGCTGGTTCCGGTTCGGTCGATGGCGGAACCGGAACCGAACCGTGAGGCTATTTCACGGTTCCGGTTCGAAAACCGGCGGTTCCGGTTCTGGTTCGGAACCGCCGGTTTTCCGGCGGTTTTGGCGGTTCCGGTTTTCGAACCGCCGGTTTTGCCGGTTCAATTATTATTTTTTTTTAAATTTGAAATTTGGCTTTATACAATTAATCGGAACAAGACAATGCATAATTCAAGCACAAATAAGACGAATAAGGAGAAAATGAAATAAATTTTATTGATTTTGAGTTGTAACGGACAACGATACATTACAATTTACAATACATAAGTATACAATACAACAACATACAACAATATAATATAATTTACAAGTGTCGTCGCCTCGTGGGACTCGGAAGGTAAATAAAAAAAACATGAAATGGGGGGAAAAAGGAAAAATTTATAGATAATCAATGCATCTCGGGATGAAGACATATTGCTATGTAGAAATGTAGAAATATGGAATAATATTTTTTTTTGTTTTAGCAATTGAGAAAGGAAGACAACTTATAGAACTACGGGAACAAGTATAAATGTATAACAATGCGTAATAAGAGTAGCACTTGCGTAATTAAATGGAAGCACAATAGCACAAATGAGAAATTGGAGACAAAGAGAGAGAATTGGGAGATTGAAGAGAGAAACTCTTATTAACACAAGAGTGGGGTGAATGTAAATGAGGATAGAGGGGGGTATTTACAGATAAAAATGGGGGGGAAATAGAAGAATTCGAATTTGAAATTTGAAAAAAAAAAAAATTTGAATTTTCGGCAAAACCGGCGGTTTTTGGCGGAAAACCGCCGGAACCGCCGGTTTCCGGGCAAAACCGCCGGTTTCCGGGACAAAACCGTCGGTTCGGTCAACGAAACCGTCTGCAAAAGCTACGTCATGTCGCCTCGTTTCTCGCGCCGCAACCGGAACCCCTTGAACCGGCGATTAACCGCCGTTCACGACCCAAAAACCGCCGGAACCGGCCGGTTTTTCAGCTGAAAAGCTGCCGCCGGTCTGCCCCATCCACACGCCTTGAAATACGCGCCCGAACCGGCGGTTCCGCCGGTTAACTGCCGGTTCCGAACCGTCCGAAACCGCCGGTTCGGTGACGGTTCCGGTTCGAAATATCTTGAACCGGAACCGGACCGCGACCCGAATTTCGACGGTTCCGGTTCGGGAAAATGGCCACGGTTCCGGTTCGGAACCGGAACCTGTGGGCATGTCTAGAAATACTTCAATTAGAATGGAAAGAAGAGAGTAGTATGCATACTTTTTTATGGTATATTTTCGTCTTATAAATTGCTGAAATTAGTCAAAACTGGCTTGATTTAGGCTAGTTGACTAGATGTGGCATGAGGTGTGACAGTTTAACTAATTAAAAACTCCTTCCATCTGAGTTACACTATAAGTTGAACGGTATTTTCACAAGAATTACGAAAAAGAAAATTTTACAATAAAATTCATAATATATTTATATTTTTTTGGTGATTAATAAATACTAAAGAGGTATCAAGTAATTGAATAAGAGTAAATCAATAAATAATTTAGACTTTTTTGCGGAAACAAGCTTACGTATTTGGGTCATTCAAAGAAGGATAGGACAAACACAGTATGTTGACAAATTATTACTCAAATATGAAATCTTGAAATATGCACACGAATCGTCGTTGTTTTCAGCATACAATAATAACATGTAAAGTTGAAATATTAATATAAAAAGACAATAGTCAAAATTGGCAAACTGCACATAGATTAATCAATCCATTTGTAATCAACAACACATCTAATAAAATTAAGGAGAAACAGAGAACATTGACGTTGCTTGATATTTCTGAGAGTACTTCCAACTAGTGCAACTAATATATTAAAAACCTGATATATAATATAATGATCGAAATTATTAGTTTATGGTTCAATTAGTTAAATTACTTGGATTTATTCGTAGGAATAAAGCCAATATTATATATACATAATTAAATATATACTGTATTAGATGAGAAAATATTAAAAGCTAGTGCATAAAAGAGGATATTGCAAACCACAAGGTTTGACTCTTAATAACATAAATATCAACAAGTCTAAATTTAAAAATAAGTTTATCAAAAATAATACAACAAAGTTAATCGGAATCATCAATTTTTAATTTTTTAAAAGTACGATATTCCTAATCTATCAAGATGCGAAACACCAGAAGACAAAGAGTACTGTGCCGCTTATCCTTGGCCGGCCATTCCTAGCCAATGGAAAATGTATTGATAAATGTATCAAAGGGAGAACTCAGTCTCCACATGGAAAACAAACGTTCTATATTGTCCACCTACAATGCTATGAAGAGTCGCTAGGACAACGAGCTCATTGTGAAAGAGGAGTGCAAAGCTGTGCACGTTGTGAAGTCTCGACAGACAGAAGCTGCCAAGTCCGTGTTAGGGGATGTTCGTTTGCCAGTGGTTGTTTGGTACATGTGTTGGACCATTTCGTGCAGAAAAATGACAAAGTCCAAGAAGGTGGAGGTTAAGAAAGCAAAAGCTGCAGACTCACCCAAAGTGGATTGGATCAGCCCATCAGCTTGATTACGCCTGTTGAGTCCAATAAGTATTAATCGTTCGATTTGTATAAAACGCCCCAATATCCACATACAACTCTCCAATTTGTCCACAAATTCCAAAACCTGACTTCACTAGATAAATATATTAAAAAAATTAATCATATTAACCGATCTAATCAACTCAGCCTAATTCTCTCTAAATTATGCTACTTTCATATTTCAACCGAATAAGTAATTGCCACTAACAACATTTGCCTAGTGTTAGGTATGCAGCATTGGAGAAACCTCATGGTTTAAGTATGTAGGAATTTATTTTTGAGTTATTATAAAAGATCTCAAACTAATTAGGCATCGTTTGGTAGTCATGTTATGTTTCGACTAGACATGATACAAATAGGGATAGTAATCATAGTTTCGATTAGTTAATTTATCTTGATTGCGTGTTTGGTAGCTAAGGATAATTGTGAGTTATCATATTTAGATGTTTGGCACAACAAGTTACAAATAAAGATAAAAATTAGAATTGTCAAAATTATCCTCATTAATTTAATTTAATGATTAAAATATCCTCATGTTGCCTTAATTTGTTGACGATGAAAAACATCCAAGCATACCATTTCTTATTATATAAAATGCTAAAAATGGAGTACATAATAAATTTAATCATAACTTAAATATTTCATTTTTAATTTTTATTTTATAATTTTATTTATATGAAAATATTCAAGCATACCATTTCTTAAAACGTAAAAATGCTAAAAATGAGAAATTAAATAAATATGACCATAACTATATTTGTTACTTTTATTTTTATTATATATTTTATGTAATTAAAAACACCCAAGCATACCATAATGTATCATTTCTCATCGTACATTAATTATATAAAATAATTATATAGTTTAATTTTTTATTATATTATTGCATATCATTAATTACATTACTTATTTTTTATATTGAAATATAATTAAAGTATGTATTTGTATAAAATATAGTGTATATATAAATATGACTATATATAAGATTGATGGGTAAAATTGTATTTTGCTAAAACTAACTAGGTTGACTAGATATGTAACCTAGGCAAATGATAGTTACATTGTTGCTTGAAAC
>NW_024599020.1:0-25603 GCF_004379255.2 Salvia splendens | reverse complement strand
TTTTGAAGTGTTTGTATTTAATTGCTATTTTGTGATCCTCACTAGTCAGGCACCGATGGAGGTGTCTTATGGAAAAAGTAATCTTTTGATACGAGTCTGCGATTATTATTATTTAGTTTAGATATATTAGAGTTTTGCATATCTTTTCTTATATTTGTTTCTTGTTCATTAAGTTAGGGTAGTAGTTCTAGTATTATAAATAGGATCGATTGTTATCATTTTATTCAGGCAATCAATTAATGAAATATTTTCTTCACCAAAGATAACGTGTGTTTTCCAATCCTAACTTTGGATTCCCTCTGCCGATCCTAATTGGACGCCGGAGTATTCTATCAGCCGCCGAGTTATCTGCCCGACGGGAGCGACTCCTGCGCACAGAAACTCCGCCATTGTCCGCCGAGCCTATTGGTCGCTGGAAATTTATCTCCACTGCCGAGCGAAACTCGCCGCCGGTGCTTGTTAAGGGAAACTGAAGGGGTTGGCAGCGGAAGCGTGCATGAAGTATCGATCACATAAATTTGATCTATTTAGCAGATTATTTAGACAAATTCTATTCGCGTAATAATCACATGTATTATGCTCATAACTTGAATTAAAATCATGCTTTAGAATATAAAATCTCTAAAACATGCATACTACGGAGTTAGCCAAATTACCTCGTTGATTCGATCAAGAATCGAAGATAGCTTGCGTCTTCTCCACGTGAAGATCTTCAGTACTCGACCTCGGACCTTCTGACTGGTGTCCCGGACTATACGCTGATATTTGTGTGGACAAATATCACCAACGTACTAGGACTTGAATAACGAAGACAGAAACTGCTCACGAAGGAAGCACAAATTTCAAACTCTCTCTCTAGAGGGGGACAAAAATTTTGATAGAAAAATTGTTTTCTGTCTCCTTTATTCTCCTATTTATATAAGTCACATATTGAGCCCAGTCAGGGATCTAAGGAAGAATTTGGATCAGGCCTCACCCAATTAGCTTTTTACTAATTAAATTGAACCCACAATTATAAGCTTATATTCGAATATTACAAGCAGCCACTACAGAAGTAATATTGCACTGCCTTCCAAATCCGAAATTACAAGTATTCCGGGTTTCCTTTAATTGCATTTAATTTTTATTTCCCGCGCTTAAGATAGAAACATCCATTAATTAATTATTGTCTGCTATGGACTTAATTAATTAACATATTTTAATTTCCAAGAGTGGACTTAGCAACAAACTCTTATTTATTATTCATAGAGTAATTAAACTCTAACTAGCTAGGTTCCGAATAATAAAACCTTGTTTCGAGCTCCTCTTGTGGATGTTATCAAACAAGACTCTCCTCGCGCACGATTCAACATAATAGCAATCCTAGCACCGCTAGATAATGATCACCACTACTCAATATACCTGGATCGTTGGGTGACGAAAAACCCGCATCTTTGGTAAGTCAAAGTAGTAGATACTCAATATCGTATGCTCAATGCTAACGTACATTGATTAAGAAATTAATTATCAAGACCTCATCTTTCAGTAGATAGCATAAAGACTCGTCTTACTGTTAGATCCATTCAGTGCTATACCACACCAACGTCATCTTATTTCAATAAGGCTTAGAAATAATCGGACTGACATTGCAACCTTTCGCGATAGGTAGTCTAGGGCTATCTAGGTTGTGAAATTCTTATTTTTCTTTGTTTAGAACTGACCGTGTTACCTTAAATTGGACGACGCCCACAACCGGTCTACTAAAACAAAGACTTAGACTTTGTTACGTTTGCTTATACATTTAAATATGCAATAAACAACCATTAAATGTAAAACATAACAACATTATGACAAAAAATAATCTGTTGCATTTATTAGAAAATAACAATTAGAGTTTTACAGTGTCCAATCACTTGAAAGGTGATTTCTAGTATACAAAACACTAACAGAAACAACCTTAACAATTGGTGCTTTCATTGAGAGCTTACCCTCCCACCATCTCGAACCGAAGCTACATCGCTGCCCGACGGAAACCATTCCGCGCACAGCAACTGCTTTGGTTGTCGAGTCCCGCCTATCCGCCGGACAACTCTACTTCTGCAACGCCCGACGGGAAGGATTCCCGCGTGCCGCATTGAAGTCAGACGATCATCATCCACCATAGCCACGCCTCGATCCGTCATCATGACACACAATCACCATCGCCATTTCGTTCACAAGCATACACAGCCGCTGCCCGATCTGGAGTTTCGCTATCACAAAGCGCTGCCACACGGATTTAACAGCCTTCAGCCGCCCCCCAAACGGGTTCCAGGAGCCTGGAAGGCCGAGGGAGGAGAGCCCTCGCAATTCGACCACCCACAGCAGCCGCTCGACCAACCGGACAGGTACAGCTGCTGGGCTGTTCCTAGAACAGCAGAGACCGCACGCGACAAAGAGATTCATGCCAAGCTGGATCGTATCCTGGCTGCGTTTGATAAGTTGGAGAACAAGTGGGATGCCACGGATAGTTGTATCAGAAGATCATAGGCTCCGCCACGACCTGAGCCAGCTCCCGACCGGGGAGAGCATCGAAGTGCAGGACAACCATGGTGAGACCCATCGCCGCTCCCACTCGCAGATGGACCAACTCCTCCACAACATCCTAACGCGAGGTATCAGGGGCGCTTTCACGACCAACCCCATCCGCAAACCATTGCTAACAATTGGGATCAAGGGGGGTGGGACGATCGCATAGACCACCGTCAGCGACAGGGTTTTGAGGAGTATCCGAGGCGACACCAATATTTTCATCATGGCCGCACCGAGCAGCCTACATACCGGTCACCGCACTCCGACCAATTTCTGAGTCACGGCACAGCTCCGTTGACTGTCGTTGCCCCCCACGGTCCGGCTTCACGCACATGCCACAACAGTCCAACAAGTTTATTGATTCGGGGAAGCAGCGTGGTCTACCCAATACTCCCAATCTCATGGTTCGTTCGCCTTGCCCAGTCAATTAGCCGCCCTAAGTGATTACAACGAGAAACTGAGTATTTATAGATTGGAGCAAGCCGCCCTTCTCGCCCGCGTGAATGCAATGTTTGAGGAGAATATTGATGACGATAATCTAGCTGAGGATGTTCCCGACAGCGTTGCTCACAATGGGGGCGCTAATAGTTATGTTCCAAACGACGAGGCCATGGAAGAGATCGTCAAGACTGACAATATGACGCTGCAAGGGCTCGTTGGGGTATATGATGAGAAGATTGGTGAAGAGGAGGAGACATTGCTAGAAGATAAAGAGGAGGATGGTTCTATTGGTGCAGTGGAGAAGATAATCGCATCGTTCAATGTTGTTCAACTTTCATCGATGGATGTTGCGAATTGTTGGTTTAAGAGAGGAAATGCTTGCACTGGTGTAAGGAGAACTGCCTATTTCTATGTGGATTTCTTTGATGGCGATGTTCCAAGTATTGTTCATCGTTCGACATCACTCGACGTCGATACACGATTCATCCCTCCGTGCAATGACACATCATATTTGAGCATTCTTGGAGGTGATAAAGGGAGACATTCAACTGTTCGATATGTATTTGATCCAGGAGGAGACGCTTCGCAATAGCTTTTGCTGTCAACTCTCGTCGTTGGTTCGTGGTTTCCACCTTGAGGACAAGGTGGATTTTAACCGTGGGGGGGTTGATACGAGTCTGCAATTATTATTATTTAGTTTAGATATATTATGGTTTTGCATATCTTTTCTTATATTTGTTTCTTGTTCATTAAGTTAGGGTAGTAGTTCTAGTATTATAAATAGGATCGATTGTTATCATTTTTATTCAGGCAATCAATTAATGAAATATTTTCTCCACCAAAGATAACGTGTGTTTTCCAATCCTAACTTTGGATTCCCTCCGCCGATCCTAATTGGAAGCCGGAGTATTCTATCAGCCGCCGAGTTATCTGCCCGACGGGAGCGACTCCCGCGCACAGAAACTCTGCCATCGTCCGTCGAGCCTATTGGTCGCCGGAAATTTATCTTCACCGCCGAGCGAAACTCGCCGCCGGTGCTTGTTAAGGGAAACACCCTTAACATCTTTCATCTAACTTTGCACGTTTTATAATAAATTTCATACTTTGTTTTTTAATTTATCACGTAAAAAAATACTCATCCGTCCACAAAAAATAGACCACATTTGTCATTTTTGGTTGTCCACAAAAAATAAACCAAATTTGAAATAGGACCCAACATATGCTACCTAACACAATTAAACACTACTAGTAATATGGATCTCACATTCCACTAACAATACTTCTCTCTTACTTTAGCAATTCCACATTAAAACACGCGTCATTCACAATGTGGTCTATTTTTTGTGGACGGAGGGAGTATTATTTTTTCTTTTTAAAAAAGTATTTTTTATATTAATAGAAATACATTGTTTTCTTCTTCAATTTAATATACTTCATTCGTCCCATAGTAGTAAAGTTGCTATTTTTTCAGCACGGATATTAAGAAAAAGATATTAAAAATATTAAGTGAAAAGATAAAAAAGTAGGAAAGAAAGAAAAGTAGAGATAATAAAGTAAGTAAAGGAAAAAATGTTACTTTTTGTTAAATACGGAAATGACTCTACTATGATGGAACGTTCTGAAATAGAAAAATGACTCCACTACTATGGAACGGAAGGAGTATGAAATAACATTTTTAAGGGATATTGGCACCTAATATCATGGAACTTTCAAAAAGTTGGGTTTTTCCCACGAACTTTGAAATTGACAAACAATATCACGAACTTTACCCTGAGTTTGTTATTTCTCACCAATGCAAAAATTAAGGCAAACAATTTTATGTTACGAATTTTTTTTCGTAATTTCTCGACAACAACTTCGAGAGTTTCAAGTTTTTCAATCTTTGAATATAGTTTTTCTTGAAGTACACCCTCTAAAATTGTTCTTCAATCTATTAATATAGCCGGAATTTTTCCATTGGTGGAAAATAGCAAACTCAGGGTAAAGGTCGTGATATTATTAGCCAATTTCAAAGTTAATGGGAAAAACCTTACTTTTTGAAAGTTCTATTATATTAGATGTCAATATCCCTTTTTAAAAATCCTATGCCATCAAAGTGTGACATATACTCCATTCGTCCCTTAAATTTTGTACACTTTGACCGTCACATGTTTTAAAAAATGTAATTGAAAGTGTGTTAAAAAAGTTAATAAAGAGTGATCCCTACTTTTATATATTGACACATTTTTCTTTTTAGTATGTCCCAAATAAGATTCCTTTTATGGAAACTTTTTCTCTCTAATTAATACACTCAACCACTTTTTCTCACTCCTATCCAAGCCCCTTGGCCTAGCGGTAAAGGGTGCTGGATACCGCGTCCATCCTGGAGGTCTCGAGTTCGAACCCTGTGTGGCGTAATTTGTCTTTCAAATTTTGTGGGATGGATTAGAGATAAAATTTAAGCGACGGAATGAGTATTATGGAAAAGGAGTTCGAAGGAAAAGGAGTTCGAACCCTGTGTGGCGTAATTTGTCTTTCAAATTTTGTGGGATGGATTAGAGATAAAATTTAAGCAACGGAATGAGTATTATGGAAAAGAGGAAATAATAAGATTCTGACCACACTAATAAATAAATAATCGAACGTTTTTCCTTGAAGTGTGTGATTTAAATAAAAGAAAACAAAAGAAATTGGGAAAGGAAGGCGTAAATAAAAACACGCGTTTGCATTAGGCAATCTTCAAATGCAATTGACAATGACACACCTCTGTTTCTTCTTCCTTTTCTTACTCGGTGCCCATTCCCTCTCTTCCTCTCTTTCCCATTCCGATTTAGGGTTTTGCTCCGATCAACCCACCGATAACATGGCTACTCTCGGCGCTCCACGCGATTCCAACTCCGATGTCCACTCTCTCGCCAAATTTGCCGTTGATCACCACAACAATAAAGAGGTATCAGTATCACTCCCCCCACTTCTCTCTCCCTCTTCAATTTGACACATATATTGTGTGTGGCAGAATATGCTGCTTGAGCTAGTCAGGGTCGTCAAGGCGCAAGAGCAAGTGGTCGCTGGCACGATCCATCACCTTACCCTCGAAGTTACCGACGCCGGGAAGAAGAAACTGTATGAGGCCAAAATCTGGGTTAAACCATGGGAGGATTTTATGCAGCTTCAAGAGTTCAAACATGTTGGCGATGTTCCTTCCTTTACTCCATCCGATCTCGGTGCTAAGAAGGGTACCGACCTAATTCATTTCCCCTTTTTTCAAATTTTCTGCATCTTTCTCCGTTTCAGATTATCAATTCCTTTGATACTGTTGTAAGTTTAGTAAATTGTAGTACCACTAGATTCAATCCAATAGGAACATTCTAAGGGCATCCCAACTTACACTATTCACTACTGCTTTAAACATTAGGAAGTTAAGCATTGACACTATTCATGTGCCTTTGAGCACTACCCATTGCTATTGAACACTGAGGGGTTGATTATTTGAATCAAATTTGATAATTTCTTTATGTAGTTCAAATCATGTTGGTTAGATATATGTGTGAAATTGAGTCCTGAAATTCCAAGACTTGGGTTTTGCTTCTACAGAAGACGATGTGCCTGGCTGGAAATCAGTGCCGGTGCATGATCCTGTTGTTCAAGATGCTGCTCACCATGCTGTCAAGACCATCCAGGAGAGATCTAACTCTTTACTTCCTTATGAACTTAGTGAGATTGTACACGCTAATGCAGAGGTGAGTTTTCTTTGATTGATTGGTATTGTATTAAGTAGCAATTTTCAAAAGTTGATTGTGGCACTCGAAAATTCCATTTAGCACACAATCTTTTAATTCATAGATGTAGGTCTCCGTGGGGTTTTTAATCGATAGTCTTTTTAGATAAGATAATGAGTTTCTTTGGCACATGGAAGTTCAAGGTGGTGGCATCATTGTTTCGGTGCTTACTCAGTAAATATCCTTACCGATGATGATGTTTGCTACTGGATATGTTGCTTGATAGTATATATGCTGACAAGTTCAACTCATTCTTCGAATCCATATGTAATTTTTTTCATTTTGCCAACTTTTATATAACTAATGTGTCTATAACTTAATTCCACTGGATAGGTTGTTGAATCATCTGCCAAATTTGCCATGCTTCTGAAAGTGAAGAGAGGTGGTAAAGAGGAGAAGTTTAAGGTTGAGGTGCATAAGAACGATGAAGGTGGTTTCCAATTGAATAAGATGGATGCTGATCACTAACTGTTTTATTAGCATAAATGTTCTTTTATAAACTCCAAACTTGACTACCGCTACTTGTGTAGGCTTTTCTAACTTGTACTCATGTTGGTTTGGTCTGGTTTGGTTTAGTTTAGTTTAGTTTGGTTTGTTTTTAGGTTTTGTAATAATCAACTCGTGTATGTCTCAGTCAACTTCTCTTGGTTTGTTTTGTTGTGTCTGGATTATGTACTTTGAGTAGGAACTTATCACTTATTAAGGCTTGTTCGGTTGCTACTTTACTCCAGACTGGATGTTGTGTCTTTTATTATTATCTCTTGATCGGTTGTTTTTTTCTCAAAAGTTTGGTTAGCGATGATGTCTATTATTTTCAACTCTTGTTTGCGATTGCTGGGCTATTTGCTTGTTAGCACGACACGTAACGTGCTGACAACGTGTTAAGGCCATCCACAATAGGAATAGCCCAGCAATAGCTCAGCCATAGCCTAGCCACTGCCACATCATCAACATTAAAAATCCTCCTGCCACATCATCAAAACAAGCAAATAGTCCAGCAATAGCCCAGTCATAGCCTAACCACATAATATCCACATCACTATTAACAAATATATACAAAATGAAATAATTAACAATCACACAATATACGAAATTTAATTTACGAGACATATACGGGAAACATTAATAATACTATTAAAATTTTAAAAAGTACAATAATTTAAAAAAAGTACAATAATTAAAAAAAATTACAATAATTTTTAAAAAAGTACAATAATTCACTCCTCGTCGCCCCCGCTGGTATACCGGGCATCATCTGCTGCCACGGGTACATGTTGTAGTATGGGGGCATCTGACTCCATCCACCTCCCACGGGGATCGGGGGAGTTTGAGATCCGCTACTCCCTGAAGTAGGCTCGTTGTTGAGATCCATTTATCGTTGTTGATCTTGTACAGAAATTTAGATAGAGAGAGTACTCGTTAATACAAGTGGTGCGAATGAAAACGACAGGCAAGTCGCGTATATATAGTGTTTCGGAAACAAAAAAAAATTAAAAATTCGCGCTAGGCTGTGCGCTAGGCGATCCGGACGCTGCAATAGCGCCTAGCGGATCGCCTAGCGCACCGCCTAGCGCCGTGGAACCGCCGAGCGCTAGGCGGTTTTTTTTCGCGAAATCCGCTAGGCGACTGCAATAGATCGCCTAGCGCCGGCGCTCGGCTAAGCAGTGCGCTAGGCGCTATTGTGGATGCTCTAACAATGTGCACGAAAAGATCTTGCTGCAGTCTAAAACGCCAGCCCCCCATCGTGGCTCCTTGGCAAAGTAGTCAGCAAACAACAGTTGGGTAGCCTCCGACGTGGTCATGGACTCGCGGATGATTGTCCATCGATGCCAGAACGGTCGAGGGACCGCCGCCTCCAGCTCTGTCTGCATGTGTCGTTCCAATTGGTGCGTTGTCCCTTCCCACAAGGCTTGCGAAACGAGCTCATCTATTGGGTCTTCACCATCGGAAGCCATTTGTTACAGAAGTGAGAAAATTGGGAGTCGAAGAGAGAAGTGAGAATTGGGTGAAAAAAATTAAATGTGAATAGGGTATTTTATAAGTGAAATTGAAAAGAAAAAATATTGATCGGCGCACGATCAGCACGCACCAATTTGTGCGCCGATCGGCGTCCGGCGCAGCCCGTCACGACAAAGCATGCCGAGCGCCATCTAGGCGCCGATCACTGTCCATGTTACACGCACAATGTGACGAAGGTTTGAATATGTCGCATGAATTTAAACCAGACTAAAATTTATGATTTTATCAACTAATGGTAGTAAAAAAACCAAAATTTATCCAAAGTTGGCAGTATTTTCGACCAATACCACTTTTAAAATTACAAGTATCAGTCTTCTAACTAATCAGAAACCAGTGTAACAAAAATCGCCAAACCTTGAGATATAGTGATGCTTGCTTGCCAAACCTATGTTAAAAAGGGGGCTCCATTCAAAAGAGACATGGTAAGTGCCAAGTGCCAAGTGCCAAGTGCCAATTTTAAACCTCAGCTAGTCACCTTCTAACAATCAGATGCATCATTGTATGTTCAAGTAGAAAAACATCACCTTAGAGAGAGAGAGAGAGAGCTAGGGAGGAAATAGAGGCATTATCAGGTGATACAAAAAAGGAAAGATATACAAGGAAAGACCAACAACATACATCCTTTCATGATCTCTTTTGTTACTCACAAACAACCACAATTATAATATCAAAGAAAACAACAAAGATGATTGAACTCGAGCCTATTTCAATAACACAATGCTGATTGAAATGAACGGTGTGGTGCCATATTAAAGCCTCAAACTATTAACCCTGAGCTGTGTTATTCTGAAGATGAACAAATTATCTTGCATTCAGATCTAACTCACCTCCTTCAGGCCACTCGCTTTGCAAAGCATTATCTCCATTTTCTGTTTCATCATCATTCAAAAAGTCTTCAGATGGCTCCCTATCATCTTTCTGTGCATTGCTCCCCCACCCATTCATAATTTCATCCTGATGGAAATCCTGCTCCTGCTCACCCATGTCAGAAATCGTGCTATTACCACGAGAACCAAGTGCACTTCCTCTTATCGGAGCCCGGGCCATAATTTCTGCATGCACTTGTGATTCTGCACGAGCTTGATCATGTGCCACGGCTGCCATCCGCATATTTGCTTCATGACTTTCTCGACTAGCCTTTTGCCTCGAATCCATTTCCGCCCTTAATTCCAGCAGTGACCGCTTCTCCTCTTGTAAGAGGAATTGCTCCATCATCAACTTTTCTTCAGTCCGAAACTCCCCAAGACCCCGCTTGCGGGAAATAATGTTGAATGCCAGGACTTGCTTCTCGAATGTAGCTGTGAATTCTGCTACTTTGGCAGCAATGTTATTGTCCCACTGCTGAGAGCGAGAAAGAATTTGGCCTGTGGTGGCTGTATCAAGGATCTTGTCATCTTCCTCTGCTTCATAATCTGCCACGACATGGTATGGTAATAGCCTATGCACAATTCAAGAGAGAAAACAGTTCAAAAATCCGTAGTGGTTATGCTCCCAGTAAGAATTATAAAAGCACAGCAGTGGGTTGCCCGTATTCAGGTTCCTATACCATCAGAGAAGCTAAAGAAGAGTACCCACTACACTATCCCCTATATTCCGTTTTCATTTCCTTATAGTTGAAGTGATAGGTGGGCAAATAACATTCCAATTCAAAAGAAAGCGAGTTTGGTTCAATTTTTTTAACTCTACTAGGTTTCATTTGTCGGGGATGCCCGATCTAAAGCTCAATGATTTATCAGCCAAATAAAGGGCATGGCACTGAACAACCATAAATACATTAGCTTTTTATGCATTGCATCTTATGGGTCTAATATTGCAGATGAGGATACAACAGAACACCTAATAAATAGGTAATCATCCAACTCCCCAATTTTATGGAGGAAATGGGGTTTATAGGCTACTTTGCCTTTAAAATAACGTAAATGTACCAATTTTGTTATCTATTCCATAAATGGGAAAAACGCCACTCTCGTTGGCGTGTTTTAAGTGAAAACGCCACCCGTATTGGCGTTTTACAACGTATGTGTCGTCGTATTGCATGTACGTTGAAAGACGCCGACGTGGTTGGCGTTTGAACGAAAAACGCCAATCCCACTGGCGTGTTTCAAAAAACGCCAATTCGGGTGGCGTTTTTCATGCCTTCCGCCGTGAAAAAAAGGCCAAAAATTATCCCAAGTTATACACGCCAATGGGATTGGCGTGTTTCAACCTTTCAAGGCAAACTTTCGTTCAGGCATTTCATCAAACACTTGGAGAGCAGGTATGTGTAAATTAGGTAGTGATCATCTTTCTTTGTGTTTGGTGGCAGTTTTTGCTTTTTGAAAGTGATCTCTGTACTAGATATAGTGTAGAGCAGGTATGCATAGTGATGATGCTCATGGTTTCTAAACTGTCCGGTTCTGGTTCATAACCGCTGGTCCGGTTAAAACCGAGCACCACTAGGTATGCATAGGGATTGTTTGGCGTTTTCACTACTCCGCTCAGATCTTTCTGTGTTGAATTCTTCCATGGAAGCTAGGAGGCTTGAAAAGATTGCCTCTGCATTGTAGTCCTGTGATACTGTGACCCAAGCACGGATGTCAAAATGCTGCACCATAAGTGGATCATCGTAAGCACACTTTGCAAGAGTAGTTTTACCAATGCCCCCATTCCAACGATTGAAATAACTTGTAAATTGGATGATTCTCCACAAAGTCGTGACTTTATTTCCACCAAACCTTCATGTAAACCAACCATATATTCAATCTTCGTAACTGGAGCAAGTCTAGAAGGCGAACCTGCTACGGAAGAATCACCATGTTGCGCTGCATCTGAGCTATTATTTGAACCAACTGTTTGATGAAATGCTTGAACGAAAGTTTTCCCTCCAAGTGTTTGATGAAATGCCTGAACGAAAGTTTGCCTTGAAAGGTTGAAACACGCCAATCCCATTGGCGTGTATAACTTGGGATAATTTTTGGTCTTTTTTTCACGGCGGAAGGCATGAAAAACGCCACCCGAATTGGCGTTTTTTGAAACACGCCAGTGGGATTGACGTTTTTCGTTCAAACGCCAACCACGACGTACATGCAATACGACGACATATACGTTGTAAAACGCCAATACGGGTGGCGTTTTCACTTAAAACACGCCAACGAGAGTGGCGTTTTTCCCTTTTATGGAATAGATAACAAAATGGGTACATTTACGTTATTTTAAGGCAAAGTAGCCTATAAACCCGATTTCCTCCAATTTTATGCCCAGGGTAATACAGACCTCGATTCACAATGCAAAACCACGAAGAAGAAGAAATGAAAGTAACACCCACAATAGTATTACAGTTTGCGAGAAATGAAAAGAGATTTAAGTTGCAAGAAAACCTCTCGCAGGCATCCTCGAGGGAAGAGAAAGGGCGCTTGAAGTCGGGATGACAGACACGCCAAGCGTCTTGATAAGCAAGCTGGAGAGAAGCCTTGTGCTGCTGCTGCTGTTGTTGCTGGTGCTGGTTAATTACAGTAGTCGGTGCAGAAGAGGAATTAGGGTTAGGGTTTGGGTTGGGATTGGGGTGGAGCTGATTCGGTTGTTGGGGAGCAGAATTAGGATTAGGATTAGGGTTAGGGTTAGTGAGAGGGCGGGATTGGAGAAGAGAGGGGTGCTGAGCCTGCGCCTGACCCTGAGGGCGGAGATGGGCGTCGATGTTGGAGGGGAACCGTGACATGGCATCTTTCTGCCTTTGGATCTGTTGCATCAGCAGCTGTTGCTGCAACAATTGCTGCTGCTGCTGCTGTGCCTTGTTTTCTTCCATTGTAATGAGCTATGCCTCATTCATTCATGGCGCCGGAGAAGAAAGCAATTAAATTGCCTTTGCTTAGCTTTCCAGGGAAGCATTTATAAATGGGCTAGGCCTTAGCTCATATGGGCCATTATAAGTGAAGCCCATTTAAGCACTTTCTTGTAGTTTATCTAAAATCGGAGGGCTTTTCTGCAATTTCCCTTCTCTAAACAAAATCCGAATCCCTAATCCCCCAATTCAAATTTCAAAATTTCACCACCACCACCACCACCACCACCGTAACCTCCTGGTTGAGATCAGTATCAAATCAATGGCGTCGACGGGGGTCAAAGGATTTTTCCGAGAGAAAAAGAAAGGAAAGCCAGGAGCGGCGAAGAAGAGCAACAAATCCGCCTCTTTCGGCTCCGACGTTGTCCAGCCCCCGGCTCTAATCTCCCATGCTACTCTCGATCTTCAAGGTCACCTCCTCTCCTACTATGCCTCCTTTACTCACTCCTATTGTTCATTTGTTTGCAACCAAACGATTGCGTGAACCCTAATTTTTTATCAGTCACGCCTTCTTAAGCTTTTCACCCTTATGACAAAGAGCTAATGATCATTCAATTGCTTTCTTTGTGTTTCGAAGTTTTTTTTTTCTGATTTTATATTAAAATTTCCTCCATGTTTTTTGAGAATTTCCTTTTGAATTTTGTAAATACAACATTCTTATGGCAGTTTCATTGGAGATTCAACTATCTGCTGAAGTTTCAAGCAAAATCATAAGTTTTTTTCAATTATTATACCAAACTCATTTGAATGTAAATGTCAGGTCAAAAGGTGATTTTGTTCCGATCATTTATCAAATCAAATTCAAAAGAATATTTTTGTTCACTTACCTTTTATACATTTCCATTAACCTATAATAAGTATTCCTACTTCATTAAATGACGAACAAGACTTCATTAAATGACAGAATTTTGCTTAGTACATTAAGCAAACGAGGTAACTTCATTACATGACAGAATCCATTTAATTAACTAAACCATTCTTGGATCAACTAATTAAATTAATTTAAATACAAATCATTTATATTTACATAAATATGGCTGATTAATTGAGCTAATTCATAAGACAATTTCACTAATTAAATTAGGTCAACAATCTAACTAACTTAATAAGGTTAATTCTAAATTAAGTTAGTGCCTCCATCTAAGTGTGATTTTTGAGTTTATATAACTAGCATTGAAAATGTTTTTAAACTTTTTGAAGAATCATATTGTGAAGAGGCTCATGGAGTTTGCAATTGTTTCTTATAGTGTTTTTACAGTATTTCTGTTACAGTAGTATGTTTTAAAACCAGATTGCACTGTTACCTTCTTTTCTCAATTTTCTACTTACTTAGAAACTAAGATGGCAGACAGGGTGTTTCATGGAACAATACTTGTGGAATTAACAAAGCTTTCTATATTCAAAAGATGACACAAGGCAGTGCCAATGCTTACTCTGAAAGAGAGGTTGGTTAAAGATAATTTCTGATGCAATGCATTTTGACATAATGCAGAAGAGTATGATGAGAAAGAGGAGGTTCTGAGGCAATTTGACATGAACATGGCTTATGGGCCCTGCATAGGGATGAACCGTCTGGATCGCTGGAGCGAGCTAATAAATTTGGTCTAAACCCGCCCGCGCAAGTTGAAAATCTGCTCAGGATGGAAAAAGCTAATGGCCTATGCTTGGGTGGATGGTCGTGCCATAGCCATCCACATGATGTTTGTGTGCCTAGTGCTTGTTTTGTTTTATGTGTTGGGAGCTAGGAATTTGGTTTTTTCTAGCTAAAACAGTCTATAGTAGTATGATGTATCAACATCTACTATCTTAACTCAACTATTTCTACGTATGTCCAGCCTTCAATTATTTCGCATATGGCAGCACTAGCTTCTCCTAACAATTGTTAGCCATTGTGTTGGCAATGTGAAGTGATTATGGTTAGTAGTTGTATGAAATCATAGACATCAGACAGAGATCTAACATGTCTAAAAATTGTAAGTACATCCTTATGAATATTGTGTAAAAATGGCATATGATCCTCATCTATAACGTCCTTTTCTGCTCTATATATACATTAAGCTCTCAGTATTTATAGCTATCAGTGTTGCACCAACATTGTCTCCAATCCGCTTTTCCTGGCAGCATGTTTTATTTCTCCAGCGCCACGAGCCCAACCTGCCTACTCTCTCTCTCGACAAACCTATGCTGAAAATTTACCAACAAAATGGTTCAGTCAATTCATCATCAATCTAATCAAGCCAGGGAACACATTTGGCTAGAGTCCATACCGTCTGCTAATGTCTTCCCAAGTGAGGCATTCATTATCTAGGCCATAGTATAGACGGATAATATCCTGTCCCTTTCTCGCAACGTCACACTAATAAGTTTATCTACTTCATCCTGCAAACACACAAACCATGTTTACTTCCCCTATGTTTTGGTTCATTTTGGTCTTTCACTTAACATAAGAAGAACATATTCACATCCAAAAGGAAAGGAGCAGGATAAAAGAATGAAACTGATCCTAACTTAAGACGAAATTTTGACACTTATTATGCTTCCCCCTAAAGTTAGGAGGGACAAAGAGGGATCTCTAATGTAATATCATATTCAAAGAGCTTTTCTGGGGTTTTAGTACCTTAAGTGCCCACTCATCGACTCCAGTCCATGGGTTATTCTCGATGTGAGTATCTGCAATGTACTGCATAAGCACTTAATATTAGAATCAAACAGAAAATCATAATATGAAGAAGATATGATCGTGTACTTACGCTATGAAGAGTTTCACCAGGAAGACATTTAAAGAGGGGTATGCTTCTCTGTCAAGAGAGAAAACCTTGCTGACTGCCTGTAAAGATAGTGTTATTAGGATGGAAATGCAGAATCCATTTGAAATTGAATAATGACCCATAAATAAAAAAAAACATTAGTATACCTCAGTAGCATTCCTCACTTTCCTCTCAGTCATGTTGAGACTCTCAGCAATTCTCTGCAATAGGCATCAAATGACATGTTAGATCTGAGATGTTAAAACATGGAAACCAATAGCTAGGCATACTCAATCAACAGATGGAGTTACTCTCTTTCTCAAGCCTAGCCTTTGCATTTCTGATCAAAGTAGCCTTTCGTGTAAATGCGTTGGCAGCCTTAGGGTTCTAGAGCTCTCGACTAAAGCTCTCGAAACACCCTGTCTTATCCACCAATACACGTAGGTAGAGATCTTGAATCCCTTGAGGAATCAAACTTCTCAATCCCGCGAGTCCGGCCTGAATAAGATCAGGCATTTCAGCACCCATGTTGTCGTATCGTTGAGCAATAGACATGACGAGCCGGATATTGCTCATCGCCAGCTTCTCTCTGGCCAGCGAGCACTCAATCATCTTCGACTGCAGATTAGCACGGCTCATTCTCAGGGAGGCCGCAAGCTGCTCATCCGAGGGCTCGCAGCCTAATCTCTGCTTCAGCCTGATGGATTGATTGATCACATCAACAACCACAACAACACAATAATGAAAAACATAATAATGCTATGTGAATCACTATTTTTTAAAACCTGGCCCTCCGCTCTTCCAAGGCAAGGCCGGCTTTGATTTTGTGCGAGAGCTGAACGACTTGGGCATGAGTGAGGAGCTGGTCGCTCTTGACATAGCCTCTGCGAAGAAGCTCGGGATTCATAATCGGCTTCTCAACTCTCTTCGTGGATTCCAGCCTGCGGCGGCGGGCGGATGTTCCGGAACAAGTGACCTCAGTTTTAGGGGCGAGATTCCATTGCTTCTCGAGCATAGATTTCTGCAGTAGAAGCACCGCATCGACGAGATGATCTGGATCGGAGAGGCAGGGGTGAGGATCTCTTAGGGCTTTGATGGAGTGCGGGCGGCGTCGTGAGCGCGATTTATCGCCGGAGGAGGAGATGAAATTGATGGAGGAGGAGGAGGAGGTGGTGGTGGAGGGATCTGTGGAGCAATTGAGCCTTTCGGCGGAGAGATCGGAGTAGTAGGAGGTAGCGCCGAGGCGGAGGAGGCTTTTTCCGGTGGCGGTGTGCAGTCCGACGACGGCAGTGGCCATGATCATCACCACACCATAATTCACTCGCCTTCAGCTAAGAAACAAATATATATGCATGCTATTGGTAGTTGGATAAGATCGATGAATTCGCAAATAAAAAAAATGAAAACAAGAAAAATAACAATGGAGAAAGAAATCCAGTTAGGTTACCTGTTTGGGGGAAGCTCAAGGTGAGGTGTGTATATGTGTGACTGTTGTTTCTTCTTCTTCTTGTTATTATTATTAGAATTATTTGAATATGATTTGTTAGAAAAGCAATGGAAATGGAGTAATATTATTGGTTATTTAAAATAAATGGGATAATATATGGGAAAAGGGAGAGGCCAACAGCTATTGGGTATTGGCTGGTTGAGATATTTGGAGGTGAATCGAGTGGTGTGTGTGCAAACACAAATTCGTATCTATACTATTCCCATGGATTTGATATTTACTATATTGCCATTGTATTCAACGATAACATAAATTTATGCTCTATCATCTTACCAATATCACTGCCCAAATCATTTTCTTTCTCTTACCCTTTCCAAACCAGAGACCATCATCGGTAGTCATTCTTTTCTCAGTTAAGTCTCAACAAAATATATATATTACAAGTGCAGCAAATGGAATGCTAAGATATATTCTGTCCGTTTTTTAAAAATAACAGTATTTTCATTTTAGTCGTTTCTTAAAAATAGAAACTTCAGAATTTTTCTATTTTAGTACATTATCTCACAATCTACTAACTCTACTTTCACTATTTTTTCTCTTCCTCTCTCTTGCTTTACTCATTTTTCTTTTCTTCTATCTTATTTTACCAATTCTTCTCACTTACTTTACAAATTGTGCATTGAAACCCGTGTCGTTTCAAATGTTTCTATTTTTTGAATACGGAGGGAGTAATTTTTACTCCATCCGTCGTCCCAAGTTACTTGAGTCGTATTCCATTTTAAGTTGTCCCAAGTTACTTGAGTCATTTTTTTTGGTTAAAAACAAAACATCTAATTACACCTACTTTATTCTTTCCTTTACTTTCTCTTACTTTATTCTTTCCTCTACTTTATTTAACTCACTAAATACAACTTTCTTAAATCTCATGCCGAAAAGAAACGTCTGGGAGGGACGGAGGGAGTATAATTTCTCCTCCTCCTAATCAGTGGGGAGCCACATGGGAAAGGGGTACCATTGTACCCCAAAACTTATGTTCATAATGTATTTGGGTATACTCATTAACAATTCACGTCCTAAACCCTAATCAGCCCTTCTTTCGTAGGAAAGGCTCGAGTTCGATTCTCCTCAGTGCCATCTACATAGTCCTTTTTGTATTACTTTTTTTTATTTATTCAAATCTCTTTATAAATCCATTTAATGCACACATCTTTTGTTTTATTAAATCTCATGCATATTTATACTTTTCATTCTTTCGTTTTTTTAATATTCTAATGCATTTAGAAACCGACACAATTCACATATGTATTTATTTTTTCTATTTTTTCAAAACTTTAAAAGCATTTTTTATACCTTCATCATTTAATTTTTAAAAAAATATTTTAATACTATAGAAACTTATACAATTCACACATATATTTATTCTTTCTGTTTTTTAAATCTTTAAAAGATACTAGTATTTTATATCTTTATTATTTTAGCTTTTTAAAAATATTCTAATGTATTTTAATTCTATATTGTTTAGTCATAATATATATAGTAGTAATAATTTTTTATCTTTCCAGTTTTCTTCCGATGCACATATTTATGATGTTTTTAATAAAAAAATAAAATAAAATAATCAATTATGATTGAGAAAACAAATTAAAGAATATAAAAAGAATCGATTAGAGTTTGAAGCTTCGAAATGCTATAATTATTTATTGTACCCCAAACGAAAAATCTTGAATTAGCCACTGCTCCTAATCTCATCATAACACTTTAACATTATGCATTCCTTCTGTAACAGGGGCGGATCCACTTAGAGGGAATAAGAGGCAATTGTCCCACCTCAATATAATTAGTTTATACTAATTTGTTAATGAATTTTTAAAATTTTGTAATTTCCTTTATAAATGTCCCACCTCAAACTTCTAAAATTTCTGTGTATTTATTTTTGCCCCTGCTAAATTGAATTCCTGGCTCCGCCCTTGTTCTGTAATATTTTCTTCCATGCCTAAATTGTGATCTAGAATTAGAAAAAACTAAACTCAGCTTCTTTTAACGACAACGGGCCACAAAAAAGCTTAAAATCGGAATCCTTTTTAAACAGTTACATGATATCAAAACGAGGATGTCTGTAGTTTCAATTATAGAGCCATAGTTCAAACTTATGATATTCTTGATGGTCTTGAAAGGTATTTGTCCACATAGGCCACACCAAGGGATAGCTTTGTTAAGTAGTAGATATAGTTGAAAACTAGAGATAATTTGCTATTTTATTTTTCATCTGTGGAAGGAGATTTCATTAAAGGCATGACAAATGGTGAATGGGTATTGTTAGATGAAGTAAATTTGGAGATCTTGCAGGGAGTTTCTGGGGTTCTTGAAAATGAGAGAGAATCTGTATGCTTGTCTGAAATTAAAGAGGATATATTAAATATATTATATTCAGTGGCATCCCAACTTCGGAATGTTGGCATGCATGAACCCACCCTGCTACTGATGCTGTGTATTAGATGATGAAGACTTGGTGTTGCTTATTAATCTATTGATGATAGAAAACTAGTAAGTCAAGTCATGGATTTTTTACAAAGAAATCCGATGAATTTTTATATGTGAATATTCCAGCTACTACAGTGTTTGACATAACTAATAGACGGATTGGAATGCAACAAAATGAACATTAAATGATAATCATACCAATATAACTACTATAAACAAGCTCTAACACGCATACACTAAAGAGATATCAACTCCATCTCCTTCCCCATCTCATTCCCTTAAGGGGAAACATGTTCAAATATCATTGATAGTGCCCGCCTCCTCGGACGATTCAGCACCTTCAATCAATTGATTGGCATTGGCTGCTTCCTCAGACGATCCAGCACCTTCAATCACCTGATTGCTATTGGCTGCTTCCTCGTCTCCCACTGGTAATGTGTCCTCTATACCAATTGTTAAAAGTCGGTAGATTAGATCATTCTATATTCACGTGTGTTACATGAATTACAAGGTTTATATAGACTAGGTATTATCTACATATGGTACGTCGTGTGTTTTCAATGGAAGGGACCATCCATTACTGCCAGTGTTGGAACTGCTTCAATTTCACTTTCCACATAAGATATTTTGGACTTCGTACGCACCTTCGAATATGCATCAAGTATCCTGCTAAACAGATTTGCAACCTCTTCACATTTGTGTCGATTATCTTCTAAATGTTTCCGAAACCAATTGGTCGGCCATACGATTATGCAAAGTATGGTCCCGAGTTCTCCCAACCCCCTCGCCAACTCTTCAAAACTAGGCCCAAAGTTCATCAGACTTTCGGAAATCTGAGCTTTGTATAATGATTCGAAGCCATCAACATCTCCCAGTAACAGGTACTGTGGGGTCAGCCAATATACTTTCTGGTGGGGGGATGAAGTCTTTATTCTTCCAAGCAATAAGGCAACAGGACACGCAGTAAAATATCCCTATGCCAATTCTGATCAATTTCATCTTCTGTTCTTGTTCCCCTCTCTAAATTTCTTGATGACAAACCAAGAGAATGTTGCGACCACAAAAACTATATATCCAACCACATGGTTGAGCAAGATGATTGGAAATAATCCAGATAGGCTCGTGGCCTCTACGTCGAAGAATGTGTGGCCCGTAGCTATAACAAGGCTAAGAGGGACAAAACAAGCCCACAATGGAAACATTTTAAACGAATACTTTGCACGTCTAATTTGTTCTTAGCTCTCGGTTGTTGTAGTATCTGTAACCGGACCAGAACACAACAATGAAAAATGTCATTCCCAAGGCTGATACTATAGCAAGAGTATTGAACTGATGAATCCACGTGAAGGGCCCAACAAAATTAACCTTTTACCATTTTACCAATAACAATAATACTATATGCAGTACTATGAGTTATGGGAAGTGGCGGCAGCTTAATTGGTGGTGTGCATGGTTGGCAGTAGGGGTAACAAATCGTGCATATTGGGTCGTTATCGGGTTAACCTGTTAATTACATGACTCAACTAACACGACCTGTTAAGAAAATCCCGAAAACGGCACGAACGTGACCTACTATCCTCAAACCTGAAAACGGCATGAACCCGACCTACTACCCTCAAACCTGAAAATGGCATGAACCCGACACGATTGGAATCCAACGAAATCCAACATAAAAAATACTATAATTTTTAAAATACTAAAAATTAATAATATTATAATATTATTTCTTAACGGGTAACCCGAACCCAAACCCGACACGAACACGACATGGAATTTTCGTGTTCTTAACGGGTTAACCCGATGAGGACACGAACCCAATAAGCTTTGACCCAAACCCATTAATTTCGACAAATTCGTATCGAGTTATCGTATCGTGCCAGAAATTGTCATCCGTGATTGGCAATATAATTAGAAAGTAGTTAGTTTTAATTAATCTTTACATTAGCCTAATTTATTTCTTTTTTTTTGGTAGTTTCATTATATCATTTGAAATCAAAGATAAACTTATAAGTTAAAAGTCAAAATACTATAGTATAGTTTATAAAATCACGTGTATATGTATAAGAACTTATAAGTTAAAGTCAAAATAATACTCCCTCCGTCCCGCACTACTCGCACTTATTTCCTTTTTGGGCGTCCCAAGTTACTTGCACTCTTTCCATTTTTAGTAAATATTTTCACCTACAGCCGTCATTTTTGACTTTCCTATACACTCATTCCTTAATCTCCGTGCCGAAAAGGAAAGGGGCGAGTAGCCCGGGACGGAGGGAGTATAACATAGTCAAAACACTCATTCCATTACCTTTTTACTCTCTTTCTTGCTTTTCCTCATCTCTCTCTTACTTTACCAATTGCACATTAAAATTAATATCATTTATAAATTTGTCAATTTTTTGAGGATGGAGAGAGTATAAAATAATACTATTAATATTCTCTGACATAAAATGAAACTTCAAAAAGGAAAATAAAATAAAAAGAAAATATGAAAAGGAAATTAAAAAAACGGCCAAAGCAGGATGCTGTTGCAGCTTATGGTTCCATTTTGGTTTTGTTACAAAATGAGGCAGCATAGACTATATAAAATGATAATCAATCCCCTTATTTTTTTGAAAAAACTAGTAGATGTGAAGGATAAGACAATACAAGTTGAATGCAGCTGAATAGGAAGAAATTACTGTATATTGACTAGAGAAATTGTCGTGCATCTACATAAATAATTACAAACATGATGCTGCATTTACCTATATTCAAAGGGAAATGAGTTTAAATGGGGCTGCTGCCCAACATGAAGTCCTTCTACCGGAACACCGCAAGCGCAGTGATGCAGCAGCAATGAATAAGCATATACGGGGATTGCTTTGAGGACGTGCTCGAATACCTTTATATACAGACGTGCACTATACGGGGATTCGTTTTTTCAACTAACTGATGGCAGCATTGGATTCATGCTTAGGCCAGATCCTCCTGAATCACCTGGCTCCACATGCTTCACCCTCCCAAAATATCTAATATGCCGTAACAACCTTGCCAAGAACGTGTTATGGCATATCGTGGAGCTGTCACAAACAATTGCCACATGTTTACGTGCTCTGGTTATCGCCACATTCATCCGTCTGCTATCTCCTAGAAACCCAACAGCTCCGAGGTTGTTTGAGCGAACCTGAGAAAACAAATGCCATGACTTTTTACTATTTGAATTCTTAAGTTTGCATTTGTTACATATACCAAGGTTAAAGTTCGGCATCTATCTCAACAGGGTGCTGCAGTAATCAATCGAGCATGTATATGCATGTCTCTAATAAACTGGAAAGTGGAAGACTGTCTAACTAAACAAAAAAGATTTTGTAAGACGCGGTCTATTCTTCTACGGTCTATTAATATGTTTTCTCCAGTCACACACGGACACGCCACCAACACAATAACAAGGTAACTTGATTTGAGAAATGGCAGATTAGTTAATAGTATTACAAAACCAACTCAAAGAAGGAAAGGAAAAATGCAGTGTTACTTTGAAATTGGCTTTTACCAACTACACAATCCACAAAATCATCTTATTTCCAACAATATGATACCTTAACGATCACATTATGAAGGAGAAGCATTATTTAGCTAACTCAACTAGTTAAGCATCTACCAAGCACCATAAGTGAAGCCATTTATACCTGAATGGCCCCTTCCCTACAAGTATGTATATATCTCACCATGTCTCATGACCAATAGTTAATTATGCGACAAAGAACTCCGACATAACCACTCTAATTGTTCGGTAGCAGAAAAAAGTGATAATTATAGATTCATGTACTCTACTTGAAGGATAGGCTGCTAATCTTATGTCACAATACTAAACTTTTTTCTAGTTGTATGTTTGTTGTAATAGATAAAGACAATATCAAATAGGCTATGTACCATTTCGCCACTAAATAAATATAATCAGTCCAATAAAATTTACCATTGATATAATCACAGCATCCGCCTCACGGCCTTGAAAGCTATCAACTGTCGCAACCTCAACACCTGCAGCAATGGGAATATCTTCCAGCCTGTCTCTTAGTAGTTGGACTTGAGCAACATAAGGAGACTGTACTACAATGCTCTTTGGGCTAACACCTACAAATAGTTAGTATTTGAAACGTCATGAATAAGATATTTGTAAATTACATTGGTTGTTAGCTGCTAAATAGTTAGACTGATATTGCCTTTTGAGTTTGACGGATGGAACTGTTGTTAGATCTACAATAATTACTATACAAGTAATTTCTCAAATTTATGCATTTAAAACAGTTCCAATATTAATTCATCTGCATTAACATCCTTCAAATATATATCTAGGATGAGCTATGATAAAATCCGGTCTACAACAACGACCAATTTCCAAGCAGATGAGTTCATATCATATCAGAACTAGAAGATAATGCTACTACAACTGAAAACTTATATTAAAGAGGCGAATACTTCTTCTGTAAACCAACATGTAAAATCTAGTATCGTGAAAGTTCTAGTCCAAAATAAAAATCTCAAGGGCTTCTTTGAAAGTGTGGTAGAATTAAATAACTTTGACATGTAACACAATTAATTGAAAGGAAATAAAGATGAATCATGCCAACTATTGCCTTACGTAAATGCTATAAGTGTTTTTTTACCCCCTACATTGCTAAGTAAATATCATTCTCAAGAGAAGCTCATCCTATGATGTATCATCTTTTAATGGTTATATTTAGAATCAACTTGAGATGTTGACCTTTCACTTCATACCACCTCAAAAAGCGCCCGACTTCTTCAAAAGCATATAGTCTGTATGTTTTTATCCAAGTAATTTTGTTGGGGAATTTAAGAATGCCGATGTTAGTTCTTAGTGTGTGGGTGGTATGTTGTCAGATGGAATCAAAAGTGTTTAACTGAATGAGAAGACACTTGTAACTTGTAGGCCATTACCAGCATAAATTAAGGAAAACACATGTTGTACGACAATATCCGCTTCACCATCATTGTAGAAGGAACCTGTTCCAGCAGGGTCTAGTTGTTCTTCACAGCCAACAGAAAGACTTCCATATGGCATTCTCGTGTCAAGCAGTAACAAAGGGCATTGTGTTATCCATGTTTGCTGCATAAGTATAGATCAGTGTCAGTCTCCCACATGCTTAAGATAAATGTACCAATGTAACTTCTGTAACAAATATAAAAATATTAAACACTTGTTATAGAGCAATATTACCTTAACATATGGAGAATCAGAAAGAAGATGAGAAGTAACAGTGGCAGAGGATTTGAGTTGTCCATTATACATCTCTTTTGAAGCCCAACCAGCTATTGCATCGTTCATCCTATACTGTATCGTCAATTTCGTTGCAAGAACCCCTTCGTGCAATGTTGATACTCTTTCCAATAAAGATGTTCCTAGGCCACCTTCCAAGGCTTTTCTAGATAAGATCACTGGCGCAAGTTGGCACTGGTCACCAGCAAGTATACAACGCTTTCCAAGAAGTATTGGAATCCAACAAGAAGGTTCGATGGCTTGAGCCGCTTCATCTATGACTACCAAGTCAAATGAGTCAAGGCATCTAATCATAGGGTCAGATGCTCCAATATTTGTGGAAAGCACAACTTGAGCGCTTGAAAGAATTTCTCGTACTGTTTCCCTCTCCTTCTTCTTCATTGCCTTTCCTAACTGTTTGAGAAGCTGACGTATTCCAGCAGCCAAGGAATCATCTTTTAAGCAATGACTAAGGTCCTTCCTTAAATTAGATTTCTTCCTCTCAAATTCTGATTTGTAATCTACAAGTCTATTATTTACAATTTCAACCAAAGATTTTGAAGCTACAGTAGGTGATATTCTTGCAGGATTACCAAACCGTACAATGTTAGCTCCAATATCAGATAGCTTCTCAACCATATTGTCGACAGCAGCATTAGTAGGTGCCGTGACAAGTACCCTTTCGCCCTGTTTAACAAGAAGGGAAATTAGTTGCTTGAGCACCCCACTCTTTCCAGTTCCAGGAGGCCCTTGAATTACAAGTATAGGACGCTTCTTGTTTAAACCTAATGCAATTGCTCTTTTCTGGGATTTGTCATAACATTCACTATCTAACAACCCATTCAATTCTGCTTCATCCCCAATCTACCAAGTCATTGTCCTCGAGCATGCAATATCTTCTTTGTCTCCAAAAATTGTAGAAACCACTGCTATTGAACAATTCTTTTTCTGTAAACCTTTCTTATGAAGCATCATTAGAGCTTCACAGTTACGCTGCACAGAGAAGACAATGGGAAATGCCAAACTATGAGTCAATTACAAAAAAGATATGAAACAAAAAACAAAAGGGACTCATATCACAAAGAGAAGTTC
>NW_024599019.1:0-56222 GCF_004379255.2 Salvia splendens | reverse complement strand
TAGGAGGCAGTCGCATGAACCAGGTGTTTACCTCCCCTTTCAAACGAACGGCAAAAGCTTTCAATCTGTAGTCATCCTCGGTGCCCCTGCTGGCCTTCTCTGCGCCCTACAAATCTTACAAAACTCATGAAGGAACTCATAAGGGCCTCATAGCTCTTCCCGCAGTACGTAGGCAGAATTGCGATAACATGGGGCTTCACATCACAGGCAGTCTGCCCCGGGGTGACACTATAGCTTGCGGTGGTTCTCCCTCGGTATACGCATTCAGCGTTCCGATCTCTGGATCATCATCTACGTTGGCAGCCATCTCCCTTGGGTTGCCTTCCAACAGTGGTATCCCTCCTGGTATTGACCTTTCTATGGTGTATTGCTCCTCGTCACTACTCGAACCTAAGTAAGACAAAGCCGTCGACAGGCCGGATCGAGTGTTACGAGTATATATCCTCGCTGAAGTATCTTCGGTCTCCACTGGTCAGGAGCCGAACTGTTTCTCATAAACTGAAATAAAAAGAAAGAGAAAAATTATCCACAATATATACGCCAAAGTATCACACACAATAACAATAAATAACGCCATTCATCCCCGACAACGGCGCCATTTGAAAGAGCAGGTTTCGGTCAGGTGTCGTTAAAGTGAAGGTATATTCTACTGATCAGTATGGAATCCCTGGCTAAGCCTGAACCTGGTATCAATAAATCCTCAACCATCTTCTACTGGGTAGTATAGTGAAGGTAGGGGTCGAATCCCACAAAGATGGTGACGATTTGGAGTGATTGTGGTGATATTCTGGAAGGGTTGGTTAGCTACCACGCTTGGGTTGAGTTCCTACCTAGGCGGGAAATTAAGATGGTACTCTACTGACTAGGAAGGGTGAAGGGTGGTCGACATGTGGTTGTGTACGTGGAAATTGGTTTATGGGGTGTAACAGAAAAATATGCGGAAAGTACTGCTTTCTATAAAAGACTAAACGGAAAATCAGAGAATAAGTGGTAGTTGTGGTGACTGGGCTGACAGATCTGTAAGGTACAAGCTAAAAAGCATAAAGCAACCCAAAAAGTAAAAGTGGTCCCAAAACTAGGATGTGGACATCATCTTCTCCAAACAACATGATCGAAAATCAAACAACAATCCAGACTCTATGAACAACTTCAGATTCAACAAATCACAACTAAGATCCACCGATTTAAACATCAAATCCAAAGATTACACTAGTGAAACTATAAATCATGCTTACTGGTTGACATGCAAGGTGGCGAAACTCACGTAAACTAGATTTCCACACTAAACTATTTCAGATCCAAATTCTAAAAGTAATCTAGACTTATAAACTCAGATCTACCAATCGGGAATGAAAACATGCTTGTAATACTTGAAAATTACTAATGCAGCTGAATCTAAGTTATCTAGGCAGGAGGAAAGGAAATCAAACGCAAGAAAACATCAAAAGCAAATTCATAGCAATTAAACGTTTGGATCACAACCAAAATACTTCAAGTCAGAAAATAGAGAAAATTTCACAGATCCAACGTAAGAAAAGCAAGTGAAAATAAACTACGAAACGATTAAAGATTGTTTGCCACTCCAGGCAATGAAACAGCTAAACTACGATCACACTGGTTGAAATGAGAACAATTGGAACTCCGGCGAACTTCTGGAACTCAGGTAATCATGGCTGTGGTGAGGAATGAGAATCTGGACTGGGCTAAAGAACTGAACTACCGAGAGATTTCGACCTAAGAGTGATGATGGTGTCTAGATCGATGTTTTATCTCTCCAAGTGGCTTCCTTTTATAGGGAGGCTTGCCCTTGATTTTATGGTAAAACCTCATTGCGAAATGACTTCTCTACACTTAATTGCGGTTGACCAGCCCCAGCTATCCTTCTTCTCCATCTCGAACCTTTATTTGCATGCATCCTGGCCAGTATTGCACCCTCCTGGCGCCCTTTTCGCCTGAAGTATCCGAAGCTTTGCCTACTGGCTAGAACACTCAACCGCACACTTAAGCAACTAATTTGCAGATATAATTCAACTATGCACATCATACTGACCAGTAACCAAAGCCTAGAATACGACTTATCAACGACAATTCAAGGGACGGCTACAACAGAGAAAGAATTGCGAGTGCTTCGTCTACTGACCAGGAGCAGAAGATAGAGCAGAAGATGGATTTAAAATGGAAGAGCTGAAAAAGACACTCCTGAGCGCGATCGAAAAGAACGCACCACCACCTTCCCCAACTAGGAGCTATAAGGATGCAGAGCAGTGAAGTCAAGGGCCATCCTACTATCAGCCGAATGACTTCGTCAACATGGAGCAAGTCAATGCTGCAGGGTACTATAACTCTAGTGGGAATTGGATCCAAGGGAGACAGCGGGACGCACCATGGAGGGACCATCCAAATTTTCGATGGGGAGATGGAAACCAAAATCAGAACCAAAGTCAAGGTCAGAACCAATACAACCCCCACCCGAACCAGAATTCCAACCGTGGCCCAGCAAATCCCGACCACCAATCCAACTGGTCAGGAAGGAACCAACAACCCCATAACCAGAACCCACAGAACCAAAACTCAAACTCTGTCTATGTACCACCCCACCAGAGAAACTTCCAAAATTACCAGAGTCAGCATAATCAAGGTTCCCAACATCAGCAGAACCAAAACCAGTTCCAAAACCAGAACCATTTCCAAGGCCAGAACCAGAATCAATATCACCACGACCAGTACAACCCTCCTACCCAGTATAACCAATACCCACCTAACCAGAACCAGTAAAACTTCCAAAATTTCCAGCCCAACCAAAACCCCTAGTATAACCAGCACCAAGGGCCAAATCAGTCCCAATATCCTAACAGGTCAAGGCGATCTATGGAGGACATGATGAGAGAATTGCTCGCTTCGCATCAGAGTATCAAAGGTGAGTTGCAGTCCAATAATGAAGTAGTGCAAGGGATGCAGAATGCCCAGAAGGAGCATAAGGCGAACATCGATATGATGACTAGACAATTGGCCCAGCTAGCAAATTCGATGGGTGAATTGAAAGGGAACTGAAGGAAACTCCCGTCTACAGTCCATGTACCCGAAAAGGCAAACGTGAGCAAGGTCACATTGCGGTCCGGTACTGCCTATGAGGGGCCCCAATCGAAGAAGTCCAACGGAGAGCCTTGTGGGATGAATATACTGAAAGACGTCGTCTCGGAAGAAGAGCTCAACAGACCTCTGCCCCAGATGCAGGATATGTTTTTCTTGGACGAAACACCAGTGGAAAAGGATGAAACCAAGGGCATACAACCCAGGGAAGGCCAGCCTAAAGAAGCAGAATCCATGCAAGAAACTCCAGCCCAGAATGTGCCTAAGAAAGATTCCGGAAAGACTGTCAGGGAACCGGTTGAAGAGGAGAAAGGAAAAAAACCATTCCCTTACTGTTTCGTGACCAAGAGGAGAAACCCAGTGGATTACATGTCAATTTTTGGGAAGCAGGATGTCACCATACCATTCCTCCAAGCTGTGAAGCTACCCCCGCTTGGAAAATTTATCAAGGAATTTATAACCGGGAAGGCCCAGAAGGATGGAAAGATCATGGTGGAAGGAATAGCGTCAGCAATTGTACAGGAAAAGCTACCGCCCAAGAGAGCCGATCCAGGTATGTTCACTTTGCCTATAACTATAGGAGATGTAAAAATCGAGCATGCAATGTGTGATCTGGGAGCTTCTATAAATGTTATGCCATTGTCAGTTTATAATCGGCTGAAGGGAGTAACATTATCGAGCACTAGGGTATTAATCCAACTGGCTGATAGGTCATGCATAAATCCTGAAGGTGTGTTAGAAAATGTGTTGGTGAGAGTGCATGATTTTACTTATCATGCTGACTTTTATGTGATCAAGATGAGTGAGTCTGAAGCTAGGGAGTCTAGTGGTATTTTGCTAGGGAGACCGTGTTTTAGAACAGCTAAGACAATCGTGGACATGGCTGAAGGGATAATTTGCATTGATTTTCATGGGGAGAAATTCACATTTGATATCAATGAGGACATGAAAAAGCCTATTGATTCTGAAAATCTATGCTATGTTGATGTAATTGACCCCCTAGTCCAAGATTTTCTTGAGACCGAATTATTGCAGGTAAAACTCCAAGCGTTGGATGTGTATGGGCAGGCTGATATAGAAGCGGCTGCATGGTGCGATCTGATCAGTAGCCAAGGGTTAACCGAGGAAGAGATAGAGGGAGCAATTAAGGATTTCTGTCAGAAATCGGAATTTATTGGAGCCACAGGGGCTCAGCTACCAGCCAGTACAGAAGAACTTTCAGATGAAGAGTTAGAGAAGGAGGGGGATGCTGCAAGGAGCATTCTACCAGCTGGCACACTTCCTCCACAAGTTGAATTGAAGAAACTGCCAGAGCAACACTGAAGTATGCTTTCTTAGGGGAGGAAAACTCATACCCGGTGATCATTAGCAGCAGCCTTACGAAAGAACAAGAGGCAAGGCTACTGACCGTTCTAGGCAAGAACAAAAAAGCAATTGGATGGAGCCTTACAGATTTGGTAGGGATAAGTCCCGATGTCTGTATGCATCATATCAGGCTAGAAGAAGGAGCGAAAGCACATCGAGATTCGCAGAGGAAGGTGAACCCTAACATGCGGGAGGAAATATTGAAAGAAATCTTGAAGTTGTTGTCATTGGGAATTATCTATTCAATACCCGATAGCGAGTGGGTCAGCCCCGTCCACATGGTCCCAAAGAAGTCAGGGATTCAAGTGGTTCAGAATGAGAGAAATGAGTTGATACCAACAAGGCTAGTCACTCGTTGGCGGATGTGCATTGACTACCGCAAACTAAACGCCGCAACCAGGAAAGACCACTTCCCCATACCATTCATTGACCAGATGTTGGAGCGACTAGCTGGGAAGAAGTACTTTTGTTTTTTAGATGGGTACAGCGGGTATTTTCAAATCTACGTGGACCTTGAAGACCAGGACAAAACCACCTTTACCTGCCCATTTGGAACTTACGCGTACAGACGCATGCCATTCGGTCTTTGCAACGCTCCAGGAACATTCCAACGATGCATGATGAGCATATTTTCTGATCTGATCGAGGAGTGCATAAAGATTCATGGATGACTTTACAGTCTACGGGGACTCTTTCGACTCATGCCTTCATCACTTGGACATAGTTTTGGGGAGGTGTCAAGCAAAGAGCCTGGTTTTGAATTTTGAGAAGTGTCATTTCATGGTCACAGAAGGGATCGTCCTAGGCACAGTGGTGTCAGAGAGAGGTATACAGGTGGATCAAGCCAAAGTGGACGTCATTTCCAAACTGCATTCCCTACTGACCAGAGGAATAAGGGGTTTTCTGGGGCATGCAGGATTTTATCGACGATTTATAAAGGACTTAAATTGCCCAACCCCTTACCAGACTTCTTCAAAATGAAGTGGAGTTCGTTTTTGATGAACAGTGCAAGTCTGCTTTCAACCTCTCAAGGAAAAGCTGATATCCGCACCAATCATCCGAGCCCTGACTGGGAGCATCCTTTCGAAGTGATGTGTGATGCCAGCGATTATGCAGTGGGAGCTGTTCTAGGTCAGAAGATCGAGGGAAAAGGTATGTGATCTTCTATGCATCTAAAACATTGAATCAAGCTCAAAGGAATTACGACACACACACTGAGAAGGAGATGCTAGCCGTGGTGTACTCATTCGAAAAGTTTCGGCAGTACCTGTTGGGATCCAAGGTCATCGTCTATACTGACCATGCGGCCATTAAGTACCTGATTACCAAGAAAGAGTCAAAACCCCGCTTAATCCGATGGGTACTCCTGTTACAAGAGTTCGATTGGGAGGTGGAAGACAAGAAAGGGGTCGAGAATAAAGTCGCGGATCATTTGAGCAGGATAGTGCAAGATGGGAGCAACGAGGAGGTACACGACCGATTTCCGGAGGAACACTTATGTGAAGTGATTTTTGTCGTTAGAAAAATTGATTGGGAGGAAGTGATGAAGCTTACTGGCCAGGATGTGACAGAAAAAGGGAAAGAAAAAGTAGGGCATGAGCCATGGTATGCGGACTTAGCCAACTACCTAGTTTCGGGAGAGCTTCCAGAAGTGCCAAACATCACCAAAGCTCAAAGAATGAAGATCAAGAGTGAAGCAAAATACTACTTTTGGGACGACCCATATCTTTGGAGGGTAGGAGCAGATCAAGTGATAAGAAAATGTGTTCCTGACTGGGAACAAATGGACATACTAATACATTGCCACTCCTTGGCCTGTGGAGGACACTTCGGTCCCAAGAAAACGGTGAGGAAGATCTTGGATAGCGGATTTTATTGGCCAACCCTCAACAAAGATGCCTATGAATTCTGTAGAAGTTGTGAGCGTTGTCAACTGACCGGTGGGATCTCTGCACGAGATGAAATGCCACAAGTCCCGATCATTGTTTGTGAGCTGTTCGACATATGGGGGATGGACTTCATGGGTCCTTTTCCCTCGTCTTATGGGAACTTGTATATCTTAGTCACAGTTGACTACGTCTCTAAGTGGGTAGAAGCCAAGGCCACAAGCACGTGTGAGGCGAAGGAGGTGGCCAAGTTTCTCAAGAGCAATATATTCAGTCGATTCGGAGTACCAAGGGCTATCATATCCGATCAGGGAACTCACTTCTGTAACCGCACAATCGAAGCCTTGATGAAGAAGTACGGCGTGCACCACAGATTATCTAACTCCTACCACCCACAATTGAACGGTCAAGCAGAGATCTCTAACCGAGAGATAAAGAAGATTCTAGAAAAAACCGTCAATCCTTCTAGGAAGGACTGGAGTGTGAGGTTAGAGGATGCTCTGTGGGCGTATCGGACAGCCTACAAAACTCCCATAGGAATATCCCCGTACCGAATCATTTTTGGAAAGATGTGCCACTTACCAGTGGGGATCCAGCACCGAGCATACTGGGCAGTACAGAAAGTTAATATGGATTCTATGGCCTGTGAAGAGGAAAGGAAGCTGCAGCTACAGGAGTTAGAAGAACTTAGATTGGAATCGTTTGATTCCGCCATGTGGTATAAGGAGAGAACTAAATTATGGCACGACAGAAATCTAAGGACCAAAGACCTCCATGTTGGCCAGAAATTACTACTCTTCTAGTCAAGATTGAAGCTAATGCCTGGGAAACTCAAGTCGAAGTGGACAGGACCCTATGTCATAACCGGACTCCGTTCTAATGGAGCAGTGGAGATTTCAGGGAGTATTCCTAACTCTGAACCTTTTGTCGTACATGGACATAGACTGAAGGTGTTTAGGGAGAATAGTGATGTGGGTGTAGTGGATGAGATCCCACTGCAACCACATACTAAGGTTGCATACTGACCGGTAGGATAGGAATTGGGAGTTCCACTGGGATAGTTTCCTTTTATCAAAGTTTGCACATACTGGCCAAGTAGAATTCCAAATTTCCTAAGGGAAATGTAAATATTGTAAATACGTGGTAGTTAATTAAATCTCTGCATGCAATTAAAAATTAAAATCCAAAAATATTTTTCGGTCCTTAAATTTAATTTGGAGTACGTACTGACCACCAGAATGCCATTTTGGTGAAACTCTCAATTTTATTTAAGTGTCCTTTTTACATTGTTACTAATATGGGAAAATATAGGGGGAAATCATTGAGGGACGAAATTTGAATTGGGGTTGTTGCAGCTTTGCAGGAGGACAGCGACTGGGAGGGCGCGTGTGCAGAGAAGGACAAGCGACGTCTAATCAGGAGGCAGCGCTCTCAACCGTCTCCCACACCTAGAAACCGCTCATAGCCGGTTACAAACCCTCAACTACCCATTCTACTCTCATATCCAAACCGTCTCTCCCCTTTCATCTCACAAACCCTCACCAACAATTTCTCTTTTCCGAAAATTCCCAACATTCACCCGAAACCAACACCCACATTACCACCAGAAACCACCAATTCAAGCCATGGGGAAGAAGAAATGGGCAAAGAAACAAACCAGTGAGAAACCCCCTTCAATCCGTCGGGAAGAAAACCCAGAATTGCAACCACCAACGGAAGAACGGCCGCCGAACCCGCAACCACAGGATTCCTCAAGTTCCGGCGATGGTTTCTTTGGACGTAATGATGGAGTTCCTTAGACAGCAGGACCCGAATCGATATTGGGCGGCCAAGTTGGTCGGTTTTAGCCGAATTGGGGGCAAATGGAGCATGACCGGAGAAGCCCCGGCAATACCTACATCAGAACCGATTGTGCAACCCACAGCACAACCACCCACTTCCGTTCCGACTTCCTCAACAACTCCACCAGAATGGGAATTTTCCTCGACGACCGCACCATCGGAACCTTCGAAACCCTCCCCGATTCGCCAAGAAACCGAATCAATGGATATTGACCCCATCTCCGCCTATTACGGCTCTGACCCAGGGGAAGGTGAGGGAAAAAGGAGCGAGGAGCCGACGAGCCAGGAGGGAGGAGATGAACCAGAGAGAACGCCGGCAGCGGAGCCCATCCCTCAAGAAAGGGCGAGGGAAGAGATAGATCTGAATGAAACGGCCAGAAAGCAAGGCCTTATGACGGATGAGGAGTTTGAGGCGCTGTTGAAGGAGGTAACCCGTGAGGAAGAAGAAGATGCATCGGAGGCAGTAAGAGAGGGTGGAGAAGCTAGTACAAGGAACGACCCAGAAGGCCTAGCCCATCAGCCAGAAGAAGAGGTGGAAGAGAGGCAAACCGGAGAACGAGTACCACAGTCAGTGACTCCCCAGCCAGACGCAGGGGAGAGTGATGTGCACATTGATCAGGAGGAGACCGTGGTACGAACAGAGGAGCCTGAACCAGTGGCACCTCCAGTGTTGAAACCGAAAGCAGTCAAAAGAAAATTGGTGTTGAGGGACGATCCCAAGGCAGTACGACCAAAGCCGAAGAGAGTATCGCAGAGATGCCTAGGAAAATGGACATCCAGCAAGACGAAGGCGAACACAGCAGCCGATCCAGTTGAAGTTTTAAGCGACGAAGAAAGGGTGACTCCCACAAAACCTGGGGATGAATCTTTTCCAGCTACTAACTTGGAAGATGCATCGACGGCAGCTGAAGTGGTCTCCACAACGCCAAGTGACCAGAGAGATGAGACTGAGCAGATGGCTGAGGGTCTGGACCTCGCATCTGAGTCAGTAGGTCACGTCGAGCCAAGAGATGATAGTACACATATCCACGTGGAGACCCGCCCTACTGCCCAGGACAAGCCTTCAACACAAGCAGAGAAGAAACCAGAAGAGGATGAAGACAAAGAGTAGGACAGATACCAAGAAGAGAGAAAAAAGAAAGGGAAAGCCCCTGTTAAGAGGAAGCTAAGCAGCAAAAAGCAACGCACATGCAACATAGGCATCGTCATCACGGACACAGATCAGAGAACCACACCGCATCGTCAGGAGACAAACGACAGTGACAATACTGCTAGTGAAGAGTCGGAATCCGACAGTGAGATCTCTCTAGAGGATGAAGAGTACGGAGCACAACAGCTTCCACACAACCATTGGGAGCTAATACATCCTCCGGTAGAGAGATTGAAGTACCGGCGTTGGAAGGTGAAGCTTACTGACGAGCTGATTGCGGACATGAAGCACTTTAGCACGAAGGACGACATCAGCAAGCAATTCAAAGGGCGGGAAGGTACTTTATTTCCCTTCCCTTGATGAATTAAATGCCCGTGAGCCTTTCTTGTTGCATTTGCGTGCTTTGGGTTTTGATTGGTTGTTAGAAAATAAGGATCCGAGTGTACCTATAAGGTTGGCGAAGGAATTTTTCACTACATTCAGATTTAGGGTCACCACAGACTTGGATGAAGAGTCTATCACCTTTAGGGTATTCGGTAGGGAGGTGAGCATGAGTTTGATCGATTGGAAGGTAAGATTGGGGATGTGTAGTTTAGAGGAGGCCATAGGGCCGGAGTGGAGAAGAGGGGAATGGGGGATTCCCCGTAGGCACGTAGACTTTGAGCCCCAGGAGGCATGGGAAGAATTAACTCACCCGGACGCTGGGCAGTTTTCTTCCACTATCTCTCGCTCCATCCACTTCCACAACCCGATTTTACACCTGGTACAACTCTACTTGGACTTCAACTTGCTGGGGCAGTCGAATTCAGCCATCCGAACATCGATGACAGAACTATACCTCCTTTGGTGCGCCAAGCGCGGGAGGAAAATACATCTGGGTTTCTGGACAGCTTATCAGTGTCATCTCATTGCCACCCATCCCGCGAGAAACCTCTCCCTCTGCCATATCTTAGGAGCATTCATAAGGAATAACATCACTATCCCGGAGGCCGAAGGCTTATTTCCCCTAATCATGGTGGACCCTCCAGGCCCGTTTGATACGCCCTTTTTTCGTCCGCACGAACACTGTCTATATCAGGGAAGGTGCCCCGCGTTTTTACGCGATGGGTGAGGAGGCTATCCCGGCTGGAAGAGTTGCAGCAAGCCAGGGAACACAAGCTAAAGCGCAGAGGCAAGAGAGATTGGAGAGAGCAGTGGCAGAGCTAGCGGAGGAGAATAAGCAGGCCAGAGCGGAGTTGACTCGCCTGACAAATGTGATGGAAAGTATTCTGAAGGAGTTAGGGACAGAAAAGATAGTTCGAGGAGCTGGACCGAGTGGCCACGGAGGCCAGACTGATGAACCAAGAGTAGCCGAGACAGAAGTGGAAGCGACAGAGGAAAAAGGTACCGAGGAAACGACAGAATCTGAGGAAAGTGAATCCGAATCCGAGAGAGAGGAGTCCAAAGAACCACCTGCACCAACCCCTGCCCCACGGAGGAGCAGGAGAAATATATGACCACCCCACTGACCAGTATATTTTCTTTTCTTTTTAATTTCAGTTTTTTTATTTGTTATTTTTGTTGTTTTTAGGTAGAGTAATTTTGTGTAGCATGTGAGTGTAAACCCTATTCATAACACTTAGACTATTCAATAGTCTAAGTGTGAGAAGTACGAGGTTTACTACTTTGACGCATGTGTTTGTGTTTATGTTGTTTTCTCTTCGTGTGCATGTTAACTCACACTTAGCCTACTGCGTAGCCTAAGTGTGAGGAGTTTATGTATATATGTGTTTATTTTTGTTAAGATCTGTTTAGGTTTAAAACTCTCCCACTTAGCCTATTGCATAGTCTAAGTGTGAGAAGTTTTAGTATCAGCATGTGTCGTTCTTGTTTTGGTATGTCTGTGTGTAAGCCATACTAGCCATTACCTTTTCCACTTCACAGCCTTATCTGAGGGCAGACACTTGTGAAGAGGGGGGGATGCAATGGTCAGTATGACATATGTGTATATGTGTAGTCTGTGTTTAGTGTTTGTGTAGTGTTTTTCTAGGTCTAGTTTTTTTATACGTGTTGATTGGGCTTAAAACTCAACTGTCTCGAGCTGACGGTGAGGGGAATTGAGGGAGATAGGACATGCTGGACAATGGAAACCACCCCCCTTAGTATCTCTTAGTCAGTACAGATGATGCAAGTATGAGAGAAAAGCCCATCCTTAGAGCCAAACGCAAAAGCCCTCTTAAAATGTGAGTTAAAAGACTAAAGTGGAACCACTTTCCACAAAACTAGAAAAGAAAAGAGTGGCTGCCACATGATGCCTAGGGTGAGGTGACCGCGTGTGGCAAGACCTGAAGGCAGTAGGAACCCCCCCTTCCCAAAAAAACCACCTTTAGAACCTTTTTTCTAGCCATATCTACACCCATATATAACCCCCTAGCCGCTGGGACTGTGTGTGCGCGAGGCATAAGGCAAGAAGGCAACTGGCCAGAAGGACATACAAGAAAACCAACTGGAGAAGGAAATTGAGAAGCAAGGAGAAAAATGACCAGGAAGAGATTCCAGGCCCCAAAAACATAAGAAGGAATAAGGGTGGCGAAGCCACATAAAGAATGTTGAAGAAAATGGTTGAAAACACTTGACCACCAAAAAAAAAAGAATAAGGGTGGTGAAGCCACAAGACGCTACTGACCTGTTGGAGACCAATATTAGAAAATGTCCAACCGAGAGAAGTAACAGCCGAAAGCTCAAATGCACACAGTTCTCCCACATCAAAATAAGTAGTAGTTTTTGAACCTTAGAGCCTTAGGAACAACCACCACAAACACTACAAACCAATAGCCCCGTTACAAGCCTTAAAGACCTTCAGAAGCCGAACGTGAAATCTAAATCCGAAGCATTTGTGGTTCAGCATTATGAGAGAATACAGTCCTAACATCCCTGGTAAGGAATGAGTGACTAAGCGAATCTAGTGTTTGGCCGTGAGTATGGGTGATCTTGACTAGCAGATGTACTGACTGGGAAGGAAAAGGGGGGCGGCAGAAATTCAAGGCTCTCTAAGGCCGGATTGCACCCGATCCCAAGGAGAGGGATGGTTGAAAATATAGCCCGATTAATGTGTTTAAGTGTTTTTGTGTGTTTATATGTTTTTCTTTTTTTGTGTCTTTCATGTGTTTTTATTTGCGTCAAGTTTAGAGTCTAGTTAAGGATAGAGTCGGTCAGGAGTGTAACCAGGCTAGAATTCGACTTATTTCTTTTTTGTTTGTTCTTCACGCTTGAGGACAAGTATGAGGTAAGTGTGAGCAGTTTGATAAGTCGTACTCTAGACCTTGGTTACTGGTCAGTATAACGTGCATAATTGGATTATATCTGCAAAATAGTTACTAAAGTGTGCAGGGATAGTCAGTATGGAAAGAGTCGGACAACTCAGGTGAAAAAGGCATCAGAATGTTGCTATACTGACCAGTATGCATGTCAAAAAGTCTCGAGATGGAGAAGAAGGATTGCTGAAAGATCAACCACAAACATGGGCAAAAGAGTCATTACACGAAGAAAGTCTACCCTAAAAATCAAGGGCAGGCCTCCATATAAATAGAAGCCACTTGAAGAGAGAAGGCATCATCAATTTTAGGACCTTTACATTTGGTTAGAATTCTCACTCGGTAGATCATTCATTTCAGCATTGTCCTACATCTTCTCGTTCCTCGCCACAGCCATGGTCACCTGAAGTTCACCAGTTCGCCGGAGTTCTACATTATCTCGTTCCAGGCAGTTCGTCGCGTAGTGACAGTTGTTTCATCGCCCGGAGTGGCAAAACAATCTTTAATTGCTTTCGTAGTTAATCTTACTTGTTTTTCTTACGTTGGATCTGTTGCATTTTCAATACTTGCTGACTTTGAAGTGCTTTGGTTGAGATCCAGACGTTTTATTACTATGAAGTTGTTTTTGTGCATTAGTTTCTGTTTGATTCAGTTTCTTTCTGCCTAGATAGTGTAGATCTAGTTGCTACTGTAATTTCCAAGTGTCGAATGCATATTTTCATTTCTAAGTTGATCGTTCTGAGTTTTTGAATTGAGTTTGATGTTAGATTTAGATTTAAGTGTTAAGTGCGAAGGCTTAGTTCACGTGATTTCTGCAACCTTGCATGCTACCTAGTGAGCGTAATTTCAGTTTCGCTAGTTTAATCTTTTGATTTGGAGTTTTAATTGTTAGATCTATTTTCGTGAGTTGTTAATTTGAAACTCTCGTTGATGAATTATGGGTTTGTTGATCTGAGTTTATTCTTGTGGAAGAAGATAACACCTACATCTAAGTTTGGGACCACATTTGCTTTTTAGTTACTTTTTGCTTTGTCCTTTACTTTTCTCTACCTTTTTCTGCTGGTACCCTACAGATCTGTCAGCCTAGTCACCTAACTACCACTTATTCTCTGATATTCCGTTTAGCCTTTTATAGTAACCCGTACCCTCCAGATATTTTCTGAAACATAATGTTCCCTCAATCTCACGTACACAACTGCTTGTTAATCATCTTTCACACCTCCTAGTCAGTAGTGTACCACCTTAATTTCCAGTCTAGATAGAATCTCAACCCAAAGCGTGGTAGCTAACCAACAATTCCAGGATATCACCCCATTTACCAAAGCCCATTCATCTCTGTGGGATTCTACCCTTACATCCACTATACTTAGTCAGTAGAAGTGGGTTGAGGAATTATTGATACCAGGTTCAGGCTTAGCTGGGACTTCCATCCTGATCAGTAGGATACATCATTTGCTTGACGCGACACCTGCTCAAACCTGCTCTTTCAGTATGCCATGGAATAAAGTAAATTGATTAGATGTTTTGTTTTTATCAAAAATGAAATGACTCAATTTAGTTGGGACATCCCAAATAGGAACACAACTCAACTTAGTTGGGACGGAGGGAGTAGTTTATAATTAGGAAACCGGCCCTAAAAGTCATAAATTTTCCATTTCTTGGTTTCTCCCAAGAACTAAAAATTTTGCGTATAATGTCATGAACTTTACTCAGTTGCTAGAATTTCTCATTTGACCCGAACCCGGAGTTTTTCGATTAAAACCTTGTGTACATGGCAAGCTTGAAATCTGACATGGAGAACGCTGGAAATTCATTAACCCTAAAAGTCACAAACTTTTCCAATTTTTCGGTTTTTCCCATGAAATTTTCCCATTATCTCTTCGCGATTTCTTCTTCCTCCTATCACGATTTCTGCCGTAATCCAATTTTAATTTTTTCTGTTTCAAACGATCAATTTTTGAAATAAATAGAATGTGTGATTTTTCGATCTGTTCGAATTCAGTCAATTTTCTGGTTTGAAAGTGTGGTTTCGATTGTAATTTTGTGTTTTTTTAGAATAATCACTTTAATGGTAATCTCCCGGAGATTCAATTTTCGCTCTCAAATCGACCAATTCAACGTATCTTGCAACAATTTAAACGCCTCCATTCTGAAAGGCCTTGTGGGGAAATCTAAGGATTCACTTATCGGCACTTCTCTTTATTGAAAGTTGACAACGTGTGCCTCGAAACTCCAGCTATTGCTATCGGTAGAGCCATGAGTGGCGGCAGCGGAAAGAAGAAGAAGCTCTCTGCGACGCCATTGCTGGAATTGAATTGGATCTATTGTAGGGCGGTTCCTCTTGCTGCTACTACTATTTATCCTGTGTAGGAAGCGGAGCGAAAAGAAGTCGCGGTCTATTGACGTGGCGGCGTTCAAGGATAAGGCACCGATTTGGGAGTGAAGTGATGGGAATTTAGAGGTTTGAATTTAGGGTAAGAATGAAGAGTAATTTGGGAGTTAATTATGGTAAATTTGCAGATTTTGTGGGTTAAAATCCGAGTACACATAATTTTAACACGTAAGTACACACTTAACAACCACGTCCGCTTAAGAGGACAAGTCAGGTGGAAAAATTTTTTGTTCGTGGGAAAAATCGGAAAATGGGAATAATTTGTTACTTTTATGGCAATTCACCCACATTTTAACACGCCAACAAACACTCAGTAGCCACATCAGCTTAAAAAGGCACATCAACTTGCTTCCTGGCCGGAATACCCGTCACGAAAATTGGTGACTGAATGTAAAGTTCTTGACATTATACGCCAATTTTTTTATTCGTGGGAAAAAACCGAAGTTTGGCAAAAGTTTGTGAATTTTAAAGCATTTTGCACTTTATATTTTACACGAGTCTGTATTATCCAGCACAATGTAGGTGTGGTACTTCCTCCGTCCCAATAAATATGAAACATTTAGTTTTTGGCATGAGATTTTATGCAGTGTTGTTTTATGAGTTAATGAAAAGAAAGTAAAGATAGTGTAGTTTCCATTTTAAGAAATGTTTCATTTCTACTGGGACATCGCAAAAAGGAAAAAACGTTTCTTTTTTAATGGGACGGAGAGAATATTTTTTTTCTATGTACGTATCTTCATAATAATTTGTCACAAAGTTATATTTAAAGTAAGTTTTTCCACTAACGATAAAAAAACCAAGTACTACCCCCGTCCCAACTAAGTTGGGACAAATCTTTTGGGCACGGAGATTAAGAAATTGTGTTGAAAAGTAAGAGAGATGAATAAAGTAAGAAATATAAAGAGAGAGTAGAGTAGATGCTGGAATAAAGTAAGAGTGATTTGATGTTTTATTTTTTGTTAAAAAAGGAAATGACTCAGCTTAGTTGGACTTTAAGTCTGCTATTTGACTTTAATTAATTAATATCTTTTTCCAAGAGTTGTCTAGTTCAAAATCTTTATTTATTATTCTGGAATAAATTCCAACCGGCCGGGTTTCTGAATAATAAAACCTTTTTCGAACACCTCTTGAGGATATTATCAAACTGGACTCACCCAGCACACGATTCATTGCAATAACAATACTAGAACCTCTAGACATTGATCACCACTACCCAAGATACCAGGATTCTTGGATTGCGAAAAATCCGCACCATTTGATAAATCAAAGTAGTGCATAATCAATATCGTATGCTCAATGTTATGTCAACAATGATTAAGAAATAACAATCACCGAGACCTCGTCTTTCAGTAAATAGCCAGAAAGACTTATCTCAACTGTTAGCTCCTTCAGTGCTATACCACACCAGTGTCGTTTATTTCCTAAAGTAAGGCGGACTGACACTGCAACCTTTCACGATAGGTAGCCAAAGTCTATCTAGGTTGTGAAATTCTATTTCTCTTCTACAAAGGACCGACTGAGTCACCTTCTGTGAACGTCGTTCACGACCAGTCTACTATGTAGAAGAATTAGACTAATTTGCTTCTTATACGTTTAAATGTTTGAGATACATCTTATAAATGCACAAGCAAACATCAATGCGATAAAATTAATTCTTCTCGCCTTGGGTTAAAAGTGGATTGTAGAGTTTATTGTATACAAGCAATTCTATTCGTGCAACATGCTCGAAATATGCTTTTCAGTATACCAATCCTAACAATCTCCCTCTTATACTCAAAATCATGCTTTCGAGTATACCCACTGCCAAAACTCTCCCACTTATACTCTAAGCAGGTCTCGGGCCATGATACATCGAACTATCGTACTTTTCACCTCATGTGTAAAACATGTTGCCATATAGGCATTTTGTGAAAAGTTCTGTCAGGTGGTTCTCTGATGATATCTTGGAAACCATAATATCTCGCTGCGCACTTTATCCTTAATTAATTTCATACTTCCTCTCTATGTGATTGCTTAGCTTTATCAGATCGTGTTTCCCTCGAGTTAGAAACATGGCTAGAGTAATCATAACAAAATATAATACTCATAGGCATACTCGGATTCACGGTCAAAGCTATTAGGAAATTACTGAGATGAACAACTACCTTAGCAGTTTCCGAAGAAACTACATTTGTAATTTTCATGATAGAGTCTATGATTTGATCACACTCCTTCATGTCTCAGTGTTCAACTCCTAAAAGAGCACATAGTCAGAGGATGACTCGACCATCAATCAATTATAAAATCGAGTTCATGTAACCTGAAGGACATAACATGGATGTATGGTAAACTAGAGCATACCGTTTAGTCTTCTTCAAGTACTATAGTATATTCTTTACCCAATCCAATGTCCATGGCCATGGTTAAAATGACATCATGCTTCTATGCCAACGACAAAGTTAATATCTAACTTAATACACATCATAGCATATATGAGACTTCCAATTATGGAACTTGTCTCATTCTTCTTGATCTCATTCAATGTCAAAACCTGACTAGAGACAAAATAATTCCGTCTAGAAAAAGAAAAGCCTTTTCTTGGAATTTTCAATGCTAAAGTGTCTAAGTATTGTGTAGATGTAGGATTCTTTAAGAAAACATACATTCTTTTTCTAGCAATCTAATGACACAGATGCTTGGAATGTAACTAGATTATCTTAAATCCATCATCCTTAAACTGGGTAGACGACCAGTTTCCTACGCTAGATAACCCTCTTAGTTGTTTATCAACTTTTATAGATGTCATCATCGTAGAGTACCAAGAATATCAAATATAGTGCACTTTCAACTTTCTTGCCCTGTATTACATAACCATTAAGATGTTCCATGCAGATGATCTCCTCAAAACTTCTACTTAAAGAAAATTGTCTTGACAATCATAGTACATACATCCTAATTTATGTAGGCTAAAATAGACAATATACAGATCGACTTAGGCAAAAATGGCAAGCGAGAATATAATTCTCTCTGGGTATAACCCTTTGCCATTATTCTAGCCTTTTGAGATCCATGCTTACACTTGTAGGTCCACTAGCTCCCACTGACTGAAATAGTCTATGGGTAGTATCGCAAGTCTTGTAAACATTCTTGTCTATTTAAGATTGTTATTCAAAATCTATAATCTTATCAAGAATGATTATCTTAATAAGTCATTGCGTCCTTGTAGTTACAGGAATTATGTTCAAGTTGATCTAAGACTGAGTCTTAAGACTCTTTTAGACCCATGAACTTAATATGTTCGCAAAGAACGCTTCCACTACGACACTACTCTTACAATCTTAGGTACAAACGTTGATTTTCTTAGTGCATAAGTTTCTAATGGTATGACTTCTTGGTAAAGATGAAAAATAGATATTCTCATTATCTTGAGAATTATCATGTTTGTTAGGCTTGTAGTTCTCCACATAATCTTCATCAAATAATCTAGTATTCGTGTAAACAAACACATATCTTGTCGTGAAGATTATAGAACCTGTACCTTTTCTATCATTTGGGACAACCTTAAAACATACCTCAGTACACAACTCCAATTACTTGGATACCTGTTCCAAAACATGTGTTGGAATAACTCCACACCTTGTGATGTGCTGGACTAGACTTGCCTCTAGTCCACAACTCGCGTGTTGTAGAAGGTACTGATGTTGTGGTAGTTTCTTTAAGGTATAACTCATTGTTTTCAACGTATATCCCCTCAATGATAAGGTGTTATTGAGTAAAACTGTTCCCTTATCGAACTTGTCTTCGAGAGACTTCGATATCTTCTTATATGACTATCCCATTCATTAGAAGAATGCTTGGAGTAGTCAACTAGGATTTAACTCCTACTACTGATCTTAACTCATTTGCTCGTCTCCTATGGTGTAAACCATTGAGACTTACTAGTCTTTCTATGTTGCATCTCTATAAGTATTCTGAATCCCTTGAACCACTAAATGATTCTAACTTATAGTGCATCAACTAGACTTACTTGACCTTTAAGCTATTTAACAAACAAGTTGTTAAAATCTTGATAGTCACTTGAGTTAGACAAAATTAGTTTGAACAATTACTAAGTATTTTCTTGGCCTTATGTTTAAGTACCATAAATACTTTATCATTCATTGTTTAAGAAGTTTAACTGTGGTGTTAAACTCAATCTTTTTGCAATTATATTGTTTAGATACTATGATGTATAATTTGTTTTTCTATGGTACTATGATAGATATTCGATCCACATTTCTCAATAATGCAAGCATTATAAAATGAAATTGGGCATCGTAGAATCATAAATGAGTTTAGAAACTGAATATAAATTCATTCTAAACAAGGTTGTACCAATAAAACAAAATCTCTAACATAAAAACAAAACAATAAAGTGAGCATAAGTAAATAGCTCCCAGTGCAACAACTGCCCAACTGGATGTAGATCTCTCCTTTAGAAGTTGCATTGTTATCTAAGCCATTGTCCTTCTATATAAGAGGTCAATCCGACTTACAATGCATCTTCTCTTTACCTTTTCACCAAATTTTTCTTGCCTTTCTTGCTTTCAACAGGCATTGATGACAATTCAGCTCATCCCTCTTTCCATTGCTAGTCTTCTGTTCGATTGAACTAGGACATAGGAAAGATACAACCTTAGTGAATTCGTCAAGTATCATGTTATCTTCCTCCAATAGTAATAAGGTGAATATAATGCCAAAGGTTTCCAACTTTTCAGTAACAACCTTCATATAATCACTTCCTATTACATTTGGCGATGAACTGAGTGTAGAAACTATTTGAGTAACCGAATCAGAAGATTCATCAAAACTTTCTATCTCTTTTGGATGTTCCAATAGGATCTGGACAACGTCCTCATTGGATATTCTTTTATCATCGGTATAAACCAAGACTTGTCTCACTACTTAAAAGAAAGTAGTTTGACCTTCTTCCTCAAAGAACTTATCGAGTACATGCATAAAATGCATTCTCAAACTTTCTTTGTAGAATTTTGTCGAGGAAATGGAGGACATGAATTAGTGAGTACAAACTTTAAGTTTTCAGCAATGAGAATCTTATCCATTTAATATTTCCAGTCTACATAATTTTGGCCTTTGAGTTTGATTTCTTTAAGGTTCGCAGACATTATTAAGAATTTGGCTGGGAAGAAATAAAACTATTTATCACATACTATGCTTAATACATAATCGCAAACAACCACAAAATAATTTATGTATCTCGCAACCGTGAAAACCAAAATAAGTACGCCTCTAGGGAGGTCATAAAAATTTGGATTCCAACAATTTCCTGGTCACAATACTGACGGATAGTCCAGAGACCACTAAGGTGGCATGGCCGCCAAATATTGCCTAAGCATTTACCATAAATATTTGCATATAGGAATTTCATTTATGTTTTGATACTCCTTCTAGGGAAGTTCGTACGCCATTAACAAAATTCCATAGCTATCTTATAAATATGCTTAAACATACGAACTTGCAATTTCGTAGGATTATGGCTCCCACTAGGGTGGGTCGCTATAATATTAGAAACAAGCTTCTAGTTTAAGCAACCTACTATAAAGAAGTCTAATCTTATGAACTTGCTATTTCGTAGGATTTTTGCTCCCACTAAGGTGGGTCACGATAATATTAGAAATTGCTTCATATATAGACCAATTTATGGAGACCATATACAACACACTGTTGTAATTATCGCTTAGTCATTTTAAACATGGTTTTTGCATAATTATCACATAAGTAGATAAGGCAGATAACCCACTTAAAATAGATTAACACCAAATAAATAGATAAATCCATTTAATTCATGGTGATTAATCATTAGATAATTATTTAAATTATTAAATAAATCTAGGAAGATTTAATTAAATATTTAATTCCTTATCTTATCCAAAATATGAATTTTGGATTTGATAAAATTATCTTGGACAATGACTATCCAAATTAATTTAGGATTTATCTAGATAGAGTTGAATCTATCAAAATCCTTTTTGGGATTATTCTAGATTTTATAAGAATAAAATCAAATCCTTAAATTCAAGATAAGGCTGATCTTGGATTATCATTATCAAAATCGTACTAGGATATTTCAGGATAGAAACAAATCTATCCAAATCCATAAGATAAAATCCAATCACTCTAAGATTTAAGAAAATCTTAAATTATTTAGAAAAAGAAACTAAAATATATCATATATATTAGGATTTATTCTAGATAAAATTAACTTTATCAAAATCCAATTAGATTAGGATTATCTTGTATTATCTTTATCCAAATTTATCTAGGATATTTTCTAAATAGATTATATTCATAAAATTAGGATAAACTAGAATTAATATTAATTAATTCAACTAGGATTTAACTAGATAAAACTAAATCTATCTTAAATCCAAAAGATAATTACAATACTGGATTAACAATTATTTAAATCTTCTAAGATATATTCTAGATAGATATAAATCTATCAATATCTATAAGATAGAGATACATTTAATTATCTAAATCTACTAGGATATTTTCTAAATAGAATTAATTCTATAAATATCTACAAGATAAAGATAAACATGGATTTTAATTATCCAAATGTACTAAGATATATTCTAGATAGATATAGATCTATCAATATCTACAAGATATGGATAAACTTAATTAATATTTATCTTAGTCAATCAAGGATTCAACAAGATAAAATAAATCTATCTAAATCAATATGACAGAAATAAAATTAATTATTCATCCAAATTTATCTAGGATTTCTCTAGATATAATTAAATATATCTAAATCCATAAAATAAGGATAAAATCCAAATTTAATTAATTATTTATCTAGTCTATCTAGGATTCATTTTCATAAAATTAATTTATATAAATCCATAAGACAAAGGAAAATAAATTAATTGTTACTATCCAAGTTTATCTAGGATTTATCAGGATATCTATACAAATCCATAAAATAAGGATAAATTTCAACTAATTCATAATTTAATTAAAATTAAATTTTTGATAATCCAATTAAATTGATATTTTCAAAACTTATTCCAAATTATATCTTGAAATTAAATCTAAAATTAGTTCCAAGGGTTAGGAAACCCTAACTAATTTAGAATTTTTTTTTCTCTCCAAATTAGTTCCAAGGATTAAAGAAACCCTAACTAAATTTGGAAAACTGAAGTCTTGGAATGAGGACCCGCGCGAGCGTCACCGTTGTCACAACAGCCAGCTCTCACCTCCGTCGACCGTCTTTCAAGTCCGGGAACTACCCACGAAGGGCTCCCACTTACACAGCTGCTGTCCATGGACGAGGACTCCCAGCCAGCTCCAACCCCGGTTGACGGCGTCGTTTCTGCGGCTGCTGCTGCTGTGTTCTTCGTCCAACTGCATCAGATGCGTGTGCTACTCTGCCGCTGCATCGTGACCACCGTTCTCAAGGCGCTCCACCAGCATCATCGTGGTGTGTTCCCATGTCACGATGGGTCCAAAGTTACGCATAGGCATTACGTACCAAATTTGAACAATCAGTTAAATCAAATTAAAACTTCAAAGAAGCCATTATTTTGACAAAATAACCAATCAAAAGTCGCGATCATATTTTGAATCAAAACCATAAGACTAGGTAACGACATAAGACTAGGTAACGATTACTAACCAAATATATTGGTTAATCAAAATACTAAATTCACGCAATCATTACGTGAATATGGGAATCAGTTTCTTGGAGAAAATCTAGCAGCACACATTCTCCAATTCACGTACAGCAAGGAATAGAAGTAGAACGATTAAAAGTTGGATTTAACTTACCGTTCTTCATTCGGTTTTCGCACTTTGCAAATTATAATACATATAACTAGCAAGGAAAACACATACAATTTCATGCAATTCACATAACATGAAATTAATCCACATAATCGGAGCTAAAAATTGGCTCTGATACCAATTGCTGGGGTTTCGAGCCCCTTGCACAACGGAAGTCATGCATTATCAAATAAATCAGATCTACTTGACCGATTATGGGATCAATTAACTACATGTTAAACACAGAATTGCATCCAAGAACGCACATAATTCATGTAAAAGGAATTAAAACCTAAAACATGAATTCCTACGGTTTAGAATTACCGATCTGATTCTCCAAAGAATCGTCGATTGCTTGCGCCTTCTCCATGTGATGTTCTTCATACTCAACCACGAATCTTCTAATCTGTATCCCGAACTCTGATAATGACCTTTGGATGGGCAAAGCTTGTCAGAATCGAAAAGGGCTTGATTAGAAAGAAGACAGAACTTCAGTTCTTCGCAGAACTGAGAAAAATCGTTCACTGCCAATGAGGAGCACGAAATTTTAATGTTAATTCATGTTAAATCTCCTTTCTAATCTCCTTTTATATAGAGTTGTGATGGGCCAGATTAGGAATCCATGGAGGTTGGACTTGGGCCAAACCTGTTTGACTTTTACAAATTAAATAGAGCCCCAATTTAATACAAGTCCAATAGAATATTATTATCATCCACTATAGTATAATAATATTGACTGCCCGTCCAATCCCAAATTACGAGTAATCCGGGCTTTACCTCTTTAATTTATTATTTCCCGTGTTTAAGATATAAATATCCATTAATTAATTTAAGTCTGCTATTTGACTTTAATTAATTAATATCATTTTCCAATAGTTGTCTAGTTCAAAATCTTTATTTATTATTCTGGAATAAATTCCAACCGGTCGGGTTTCTGAATAATAAAACCTTTTTCGAACACCTCTTGAGGATATTATCAAACTGGCCTCACCCTGGCCTCACCCAGCACACGATTCATTGCAATAACAATACTAGCACCGCTAGACATTGATCACCACCACCCAAGATACCAGGATTCTTGGATTGCGAAAAATCTGCACCATTTGATAAATCAAAGTAGTGCATAATCAATATCGTATGCTCAATGTTATGTCAACAATGATTAAGAAATAACAATCACCGAGACCTCGTCTTTCAGAAAATAGCAAGAAGACTTATCTCAACTGTTAGATCCTTCAGTGCTATACCACACCAGTGTCGTTTATTTCCTAAGGTAAGGAAACATGCGGACTGACACTGCAACGATGGTAGCCAAAGCCTATCTAGGTTGTGAAATTCTATTTCTCTTCTACAAAGGACCGACTGAGTCACCTTCTGTGAACGTCGTTCATGACCAGTCTACTATGTAGAAGAATTAGACTTATTTGCTTCTTATACATTTAAATGTTTGAGATACATCTTATAAATGCACAAGCAAACATCGATGCGATAAAATTAATTCTTCTCGCCTTGGGTTAAAAGTGGATTGTAGAGTTTATTGTATACAAGCAATTCTATCCGTGCAACATGCTCGAAATATGCTTTTCAGTATACCAATCCTAACAGTATATTGGGTAGTGGTGATCATTATCTGGCGGTGGTAGGATTGCTATTATGTTGAATCGTGCGCGATGAGAGTCTCGCTTGAGAGGAGCTCGGAACAAGGTTTTATTATTCGAAACCTAGCTAGTTGGAGTTTTATTACTCTATGAATAATAAATAAGAGTTTCTTGCTAAGTCCACTCTTGGAGATTAAAATATGTTAATTAATTAAGTCCATAGCAGACATTGATTAATTAATGGATGTTTCTATCTTAAGCACGGGAAATGAATTACACACACAAAAGAAAACCCGGAATACTTGTAATTTCGGATTTGGAAAGGCAGTGCAGTATTACTTCTGTAGTGGTTGCTTGTAATATTTCAGTATAAGCTTGTATTAAATTGTGGGTTCAATTTAATTAGTAAAAAGCTAATTGGATGAGGCCATGTCCAAATTCTTTCTTAGATCTCTGACTGGGCCCAATATGTGACTTAATATAATTAGGAGAATAAAGGAGACAGAAAATACACTTTTTCCTAATCATAATTTTCGTCCCTCTCCATCTAGAGAGAGAATTGAAAATTGCTCTCCTTCCGTGAGCAGTTTTCTGTCTTTGTTTTTTAAGTCCTAGTACACTGTTGAGATTTGCCCACACAAATATCAGTCTACAGTCCGGGACACCAGTCAGAAGATATGAGGTCGAGTTCTCAAGATCTTCACGTAGACAACACGCAAGCCATCTTCGATTCTCAAGTGAATCAACGAGGTAAATTGGCTAACTCCGTAGTACGCATGTTTTAGGGATATTTTGTGCTAAAGCATGTTTATAATTCAAGTTACGAGCATGATACATGTGATAATTACACGAATAGAGTTTGTCTGAATAATCTGCTAAATAGATCAGTTTTGTGTGATCCGTTAGAATGCACGCTTCCGCTGTCAACCCCTTCTGAACCAACATCGATAAAAGTCGACTTTGCTGGCCCAGACGGGTTGCATTGGAGAGAAGCTGTTCAAAGCGAAATTGATTCAATTTTGCTAAATCACCCGTGAGTGTTGGTTGATCTACCTGAAGGGGCTAAACCTTTAGGATGCAAATGGGTCCTTAAAAGAAAGTTTAAGGCCGATAGAACAGTGGACAAGTATAAAGCTCGACTGGTAGTCAAAGGCTTTAAACAAAAGGAAGGGTACGACTTCTTCGATACCTACTCACATGTAACGAGGATTACATCAATTCGAGTGCTTCTCGCGATTGCTGTTGTACATAATCTTGAGATTCATCAAATGGATGTTAAGACTGCGATTTTAAATGGTGACCTTGAAGATGAAATCTATATGGAACAACCTGAAGGTTTTGTAGTACCTGGACAAGAGAAAAATGTATGCAAACTAGTTAAATCCCTCTATGGATTGAAACAAGCGCCATTGCAGTGGCACTTGAAATTTGATAACGTGATGTTATCAAATGGATTTAAAATCAATGAATGTGACAATTGTGTCTACATTAAGAACACTGATAATGGATACGTTATAGTGTGTCTCTATGATGAGGATATGTTAATCATGGGTAGTAATACCCAAGTGATTAACGATACGAAAGCCATGTTAAAGAGAAACTTCGACATGAAGGATATGGGTCTAGCCGATGTAATTCTTGGAATGAAAATTCTAAGAACTTCCGAAGGAATCACCTTAACACAATCTCATTATGTTGAGAAAGTATTAAAGAGGTTCAACGCCTATGATGGCATCCCGGCTAAAACGCCTATAGAGCTCAATGTTCACTTGAGCAAGAACAGGGGTAAGCCCGTTGCACAAGAAGATTATGCACGGGTCATTGGATGCATTATGTATCTTACTAATTGCACTCGACCTGATATTGCTTGTGTCGTGAACAAGTTGAGCCGTTATACGAGCAATCCAAGCAAAGAGCATTGGAAAGCTCTTGTAAGAGTTTTGAGGTATCTCAAGTATACTCAAAATCATAGGCTACACTTTTCGAGATACCCCCGGTACTTGAAGGGTACTGCGATGCAAACTGGATATCTGATAACAAAGACTCACTTTCGACAAGTGGATATGTCTTTACCATTGGGGATGGTGTTGTCTCGTGGAAATCCATGAAACAGACATGCATAGCCCGATCCACCATGGAATCAGAATTCATAGCTTTAGATAAAGCTGCGAAAGAAGCCGAATGGCTTACAAACTTCCTTGAAGATATTCCATGTTGGTCAAAGTCCGTGCCTCCAGTGTTAATTCACTGTGATAGCCAAGCCGTTATTGGGAGGGCAAACAGTGACTTGTACAATAGTAAGTCTAGACACATTCGTCGACGACATAATGCCGTGAGACATTTGATCACAACAGGGGTGATTACAATTGACTACGTGAAGTCATTGGATAATCTAGCGGATCCGCTAACCAAAGGGTTAAATCGTGATCAAATGAATAAATTGCTAGAGGGAATGGGTTCGAAATCCACAAACTAAAGAATTGTCATAGTGGTAACCCAACCATGATGACTGGAGATCCCAAGAACTTGGTTCAATGGGAAAACTAAGCTGTGAGAATTCGTGTGAACACTCATCTACATCTATTCCCTAGAGAGTAATAGAGTGTTGAAAAAACTTGCCTAGTGGTGAGGTTAAGTCTATGACTTTTAATGATCCACAAAGGATCTCGTTGAGATGAAGTTCTCAAGCAGACCGAGTATAATAAGATACTTAATGAGGAATCACCTATGTAAGTGAGAAGTGAGGCCGCTTCAAACAATACACTTATGAATCCAAAGTGGTGTCCAAGGCCTGAAATGGACACAAAACATGAGAACGGATGAGGTTGAGGTGTTTAAGTGTTAACATCATTGTCTCGGTGCACGCCGTGTAGGAATAGTTCAAAGCATCGCGCTACTAGTCCGCCTGTGTATCCGATGGTTTTGACTATGGATGGTTGAAAGCCAAAAACTACCTATCCTTATGCTTACATACCTCTTGAGGGTTGAGCTTGTGTCTGCATACATATGCATTTGGCAATTTCCACTCATGTGTGGGATTGTTGGAATCGTGCTTGGTTAAACAACTTTGACTAATAATAAATGTTACAAGACATTTAATTTTATGAAATTAAATGCACTAGCGTCGATCTACGTTCTGAGTAGATGACCGTAGCATATTCATTTTCTCAAATCCGATTCCCAGTGAGTGAGAAAAAATATATTAAAGTTAGTCACAATAAAACTAGAAATGAGCTATGAGAAAAACTAAGGATTAATTAACTAAGTGTTAATTATCCCACATCGGGGATGATAAACTTCTCTGATGAAGTATTTAATAAGATGAATTATTATGTGTAATAATTATCGTGGAATAAGATAGGTGACAGAGCCCACACGCGCGCGCCGCCGCCCGCCTGCGAGCCGCGAGCAGCGCACCATGCACCGTGTGCCTTGTGCCTTGGCAATTGGTCTTTGGTGGTCTTTGGGCTGTTCTTTGGAGCCGGTCGTTGAGCGTGGTTCAAGCCCCGCTTGTTCCTTTTAGACCACCTCAAACTCCACGCTATCCCCGCTGGACCTCGACGCATAACGGGAGAAAAAGGTCCCCGATGGATCCCGACGGTCCATGGTGTATTCCGTCGTGTAGTGTGTCCAGATGCATCGTGTCTCTTCAGCTCCCAACGACTAGTGCACCACTCAGTAACCCCCGGCGGTTACGGTCAATTGCCTTGATGACAGACATTATGTCTATTGACTCCAACAACCCCTGCGGGTGGACTTGGCCTGTAAATAGGCCTGCATCCATTGCATTCAAAACACAACAAACTCAAGCATTATTGAATACACGCTCTATCCCTCTCTGCATAATCTTCCCGTCGAAGCTCTGCCCCCGCCTTACTCCCGTTTGTCGGAGGTCTGCTGCTAGCGGTGCTGCTACTTCAGAGACGAAGCCGTTTTATCTTTGAGGACGACACGCCAAACGGAGAGCACTACCGGGGCGTATCTCGTCTTGCGGAAAGAGGACTCCTTGACTCGGCTTACCGATTTTCACAAGTTTTTCCGTGTAATTTTTTTTCAGTTATTTCCGTGTAATTTTCTCTTTGTTTTTACCGTGTAATTTTCACCCGGCAAGTTTGTATCTCAAAAGTTTTGAACATATTGTATACATACAATTATGTGGAACATGCTCAAAACATCCTTTAGTATATTAATCCTAACACAGGTATGCCTCCTTTCTTTACGGCTTGATCCTCTTACTTATTAACTCTTTCATGTTAAAATATACTTTTGTTTCTTTTATACGATAGATTAATAGTACTTATTAATTACTTTACAAATTATACAACTAGTTACTTGAATAAATTTGATTATAATCAATAAAATACTAATAAGCAAATATGCCTTGAAAAGGAAAATAAAATATTTTAGTTAAGAAATCTTGATACGGAAACGTATAGAAAAATGATACGTATAGAATTGGTAAGTATTTGGTGTAACCCTAGTTTATTGAAAACAAAAATATTCTTCACAATAAAAAACTGCATTCAAAACGAAGACATCCCATATTTATAAGCGCTTAGAACAACTCTATGAATCCAAGGAAATAAAATAAAAACTAAAAAATTTAAAATAAATTTAAAAAAATAGTAAATTGTCTTTTTCTGCCCCTAAACAATGTTAGACGACTGGTTCCCACACAAAGAACGTTTTTAGAATGTTTGTGGCATCGCCAGTGTCGACCGACGTAATTTTTTAGGGATAATTTTCATTAAAATCATAATTTTCGTTGACTTATGGTCAATTCTATAATTTTAAAAATTAAATTTGTAAAATTATTACATTTTTAGTTTTTCGACATTGCTTACAATATTTCAAATTAAAATTAATACGACAAATTAGTATGATATTAACGATAAAAAGACATTATTATGTGTTTTAAAAAAATAATGATATATCTTAAATGACATAGTTTTTTTTATATCATTTATTTTGTCATATTAGTTTCAGTTTTGATTATTATTATGAGAAAATCGAAAAAAAATATAAAAAAATTATATCAAATTCTAAACAAATATGAAATTGATAATAATTCAGTTAAAAGCTGCGGTTAATACTCCCTCCGTGCGCGAATAGAAGTTCCGTTTTCCATTTCACTTTGTCTGCGAATAGAAGTCACGGTTCATTTTTACTCTAATTGGTTATATAATTACATTCAATTAACTCATTACATCCACATTTCATTTATAACTATGTACAAGTAAGACTCTGTATACTACTAATTTTTTTCATTCACTTTTTTTAGCCTTCCTTAAAATTCGTGTTAGATAAAAATGAAACTCATTCACGGACGGAGGGAGCATGATACTTTTAGAAGCGCTTATAAAGGCGTTGCAACCTTTATAATCTGAACCGACAACATCGATCAAGAAGCATGAATTAAACAATAGTTGGTGTGCCAGTTTATTAATTTAAAAATTTTTTCTTAAGGGGAAAATTAAACACTTTAGTAGGCGGAATTAGGGGTGGGAAATTATACCGAAATACCGAAATACCGGACTTACCGTACCGGAAAAATACCGAAAATACCGATTTTTCGGTATACCGCAGTTTCCGGTACGGTATGATACCGTACCGTAGTGTTTCGGTACGGTAACGGTATCAAGTTTGCTATACCGCGGTATACCGCGGTATACCGAATCCACGGTATACCGGTATACCGCGGTATACCGAATCTGCGGTATATACCGAATATTCGGTATACCGCGGTATACCGGTATACCGATAGATTATTATATATATATATTAATATTAAATATGTTGTAATATATATATATATATATTATTTACATTTATATATATATATATATATATTATATTTAAAAAATTAATACATTGATTAATACAATAAAATTAAACATTCAAATGATAATTTATTCAAACAAATTCACAATTATTTTTTTATCAACTCATCCTATTAAATATAATAAACACAATAACACATAACACCGAAAGAAGATTGGAAATACGATATCGGGATTCGAGAATATGTTTCAACAAAGCACATTTGAAAGAATTTGTATTAACTCACACCATTTAGTATATGATTCTTTGTGTAATGTCATATTCCAAATATACAAAGTAATTAAAAATTGTTTTATTCTTCGTCCCATTTCATAAAATTTCAATTAAAAATATGTGCAGCTGAAAATGAATCAAATCGTTTAATTAGTGTTTAATTCATTGTATGTTATCGTATTTTATATACTAGTACTACTTAAATTGAAGGATGAATAAACTATTGGAACAATCTATATAACCACACACAATTAAATTATATGAATAGTTTATGTACATTCCATGTATAGGAGTAGTATAAAATATTTAATACTTGTATATTTTAATTTGTAATCATATTTTGCAATTATTTTCGATCATCTCACATGCAAATTATTGGTTTTCTCAAATATATACAATATATATGCAAAAATAATCTAGACAATAAAAGTTTAAGAATAACTTCAGTTTTGTTTAGCTAATTATAATGAAATAAAAGGTCCTATTTAAATTTCAATTTGGATTTATATTGAAGTAGATCGACATAAAAAAATTTAATTATCCCTAAATATTTGATCCACATATCTTTATCTTGACAAAAAAAATCCATGGTCAAGGAATACCAACTTGACAATCCTACTTGGTATGCCATATCAATAAAATTGTGACAAATGGAAATACATATATCCCTAATTCCAATTAGATGTATAAACTATTGGAACAATCTATATAACCACACACAATTAAATTATATGAATAGTTTATGTACATTCCATGTATAGGAGTAGTATAAAAATATTTAATACTTGTATATTTTAATTTGTAATCATATTTTGCAATTATTTTCGATCATCTCACACGCAAATTATTGGTTTTCTCAAATATATACAATATATATGCAAAAATAATCTAGACAAATAAAAGTGTAATAATAACTTCAGTTTTGTTAGTTGAAACAATAAATTAAAATAACAATATGAAAGATTATATACGTATAGATTAAACTAAGTATATTAATAATTATATAGTGTAGCTCTTGTTTTATTTTTTCATTGCATAGTAATTTTATGAATATTATACCCAGGTTATACATTATTATAAAAAGAATTATAATAATAATAATGATAATGATAATAATAAGATTATCTAAAAATTAATTTTATTATATTAGTAATTATTTCCGGTATACCGTTACCGTTACCATACCGTTATTACGGTATACCGTACCGTGTTTCGGTATACCGTTTTTAACGGTATACCGAAACACAGTACGGTATACCGCAATAACGGTATGGTAACGGTATAAAAAATTATCATACCGAATTTTCGGTATACCGGAATTCCGGTATACCGAAAATTCGGTATGGTATCGGTATGAACTTTTGTCATACCGTAATTTCCGGTATGGTATGCGGTATGGCACGGTCGGTACGGTATACCGTACCGACCCACCCCTAGGCGGAATCAAGGGAACTTAATGCTTTGATAATGCATATAAGCTGATGCGCACGTTGTGCTGTGCTTGGAAAAGTCAAACCAAAAGCTCTGGGGAATATCACGGAGAAATGGCATACAATTTAATATGACTGCTTCAAATGTCACAATGATTACAAAATTATTATAAAAAAAAAACACCCGAAATTTGATAAGTTTAATAACCTGAACTTCTTGATAACCAATTTAATAAGCATTTATTTTGTTTTGTTGAAACGTCATTTTTTAAATATAAATTTGTAATTATTTTTTGGGGTTATTGTTGTTTAACATTTTTAGCTATGTTGATTATTCTATGAGTAAAACAACAAATATATTCTTGGAAGTGATGTAAGAACCATGTGAAAATTCTTGGGATAAGCACAATGTGCCTTAAAAATGTGCAAACAACTAGATATTCATGGTTTGCAAGCTCTGGATCTGACATTGAACAAACAAAAATGAAACATGAAAATTTGAAAATGGGGATTCTCTCGCACTGCATTCTTGGCTTTTCTCTGTTGATTTTAGCCTGCGCCGTATTTTATCTGAGCAAGAACGAAGTTCCGACATCGTACGAGAATATTTCTAGTAGTAGCTGCAACTTATTTGAAGGTGGGTGGGTTTTTGACAATATATCACTCCCTTTCTACGAGGAGCAATGTTCGTTTATGTTGGGTGAGTTTGCGTGTGAGACCTTTGGTAGAAAAGATTTGAAATATCAAAATTGGAGATGGCAACCTCATCAATGTGATCTTCCAAGGTATGTGACTGTAATTCAATTTGCCAAATATTGGTGGGATATATTCAAATTGATGTTGAAAATAGGTTCAATGGAACGGCGTTTCTTGAGAAAATAAGGGGCAAAAAGCTCGTGTTTGTAGGCGACTCATTGAATCGGAATCAATGGACGTCCATGCTTTGCTTGATCGAGTCCTCGCTTGGCCCATTGTCACCAACAACAGTTGTCCGTAACGAGAATATGCGCTCTTTCCACTCTATTGTAAGAGTTACCGACTTTTTATTGTTGTACTACTAGTATTGTTTTGTGTGAATTTAACATATGTTCGACCAATACTAGGAATATAATGCGACGATCGGGTTATACTGGTCTCCCTTCATGGTTGAGTCTAATTGTGATGACCCACTTATTCATCGTGTTAAAACTCGAGTTATTAGGCTTATGGGCATAGACAAGCACGCAAGGCATTGGAACGATGCGGATATACTTGTATTTAATTCCTATTTGTGGTGGACGGATCCTATGACAATCGTGTAAGTGCATCGTGTTAAAACTATTAAATCTTGTCTCACATTGACTTGGTGATGATCCTAGCTCATCTATATAAGTATGGTCTAGGATCATCACCAAGTCGATGTGGGACAAGATTTAATAGTTTCAACACATCGTTTGCTATAAATACCAATTTCCTACTCGTAACCCCTCTCAATAGTCAATACTCTTCTCAGATGGGGAACATCATTTGCGAGCTCTGATGCCATAAATAAGACAGTGGATGGCATGAGCACTCGGCTCTACGAGATGGTCCTCGATATATGGTCGGATTGGCTAGAAATCAACATAAATCGAACAAAAACAAAGATGTTTTTCATGAGCCCTTCACCTTTTCATCTATAGTAAGTCACCCTATTATTATAATTTGGTATTAAGTTAATGTATTACGTAATTGATATAATCACACTTGCAGCGGTAAAAAATGGGATGAACTACGCAACTGTTACAAAGAAACAGAGCCAATTTTAGATGAGGGATCAATTGGTCTTTCAATTCTTGGTTTCAAAATGAGAGTCGCAGAATTAGCCTTGGAGAAGCTGAGGACTCGAGGCATAAACATTGAATATTTGAATATAACACATTTGTCAGAGTTTAGAGGGGATGCTCATCCCTCAATTCACAAGTATTTTTTTCATACAATAAGTGAGGAGGAATTAGCAAATCCAACAAGCTACTCAGATTGCAGTCATTGGTGTCTTCCTGGAGTCCCAGATGTTTGGAATCAAATTCTTTATTCTTATATTATGAATATTTGATGAGAAATCACAAGAGATTTAAGCTATAATGTAACAAGAATGGTTATTATAATTTCTGTTTTGACCTACTCCCTGTACTTTCATATTTTTCCCTTTCACCATTCTTAAACAAAACAGTAGAATTTAGTGAAAAAGAAAAAACGAAACAAAAATTACATGGTCAGAAAATAGAGGTGAAAATACCCGGAAAAAAAAAAGAAAGAAAAGAATCATACAAATAAAAATACTAGTACGAAACGATTCAGTACAAAAAACTAGAGTTAAAAAAGAGAGAAATTCATGTATACAACGCAAAAGTGCATACTAAAAAAATTACAAAGAAAAATGAAAATACAAGAAAATAATATTTTAATATATGCCTAACAAAAAAAAGATTTCAAATTCCACTTATCTCATTCCACTTACTATCTTTTATTATAAAACTACTATCATATTAGTGCAATCTATTAATTTTCTGTACAATACCAATTTATTATCCCAACAAAAAATTATATATGTAGTAGAATCATTGCCATGTTTGGTTGTCAAGATTCTATTTGATAAAATAATAGTATGATTCCTTAAATTTTAAATTTCTATGTGTAGTAGTACAACTTTTTAGGAGATTCTGAATCCTAACTTTTCTTAGGTATTTTGTTTTAAAGTTCTAGGATTCTTACATATTTAGGTATTTAATGGAAGGGGTATTACTATTATTATTATTGTTATTATTATTATTACTATTATTATTATTTAATTATTTCTTTAAATATAATTTAAATTATAAATCATCCATATTACAATTACAATTATAGAGGTGTGTTATATTTCTACTTTTACACTTTAATTGCTAACTATAAATGATATGCATTGGATCATTAAATCAAGGCACATGAGCATTCAGCCACAAGTATCCAATAAAGTGTAAAAACATGTAAGTTAAGGGTATTAATGTCAATTAACAAAAAGTTAGTCTTACCTAACTTTTAAAAAATATCTCAAATCTTTAAATGATTATGACTATCTTAATTTAAATTATTTTATTACACAACATATATCAAATTAAAGATAAGTAACGATTCTAATGAATTCTCACTTGCATATGTTCCAATGTCAAAATTTTTAAAAAATTCTTAAATTTTTGTATTTTTCTAGAAGCAACTTAATAGTATCAATAAATCTATCATAATATGTCAATATAATACTCCCTCCGTCCCGGGCTATTCGCTCATTTCCTTTTCGGCTCGGAGATTAAGGAATGAGTGTATAGGAAAGTCAAAAATGACGGCTGTAGGTGAAATTTTTTACTAAAAATGGAAAGAGTGCAAGTAACTTGGGACGCCCAAAAAGGAAATAAGTGCGAGTAGTGCTGGACGGAGGGAGTACATATACAATGTCAATACTAAATTGTGTTACATATTCAATTAATTATATTGATATGTTTAATACCATAAATTGACATTTTGATCAAAAATCCTAATTTTATTAGTATTATTATCTTTTTAAATTTAAATAATATTAAAATAAAATTACACATGATAATTTATAGACAACTAGATCTCTACAAATCTTATGGTTTTAAACTAGTCGTAATTAACAATTAAAAGTTGAGTTAGCAATTGATCACACCCCTACAATTATAATAGTATTTGCTATATTATTATTATTATTATTATTATATTTATAATTTTTATATTCATAATGTTAATTAATAATTTAAAATAATAATAATATTATTTATTAAATTATGAATGAGATAATAATAAATAATAATTATAATTATTTTATAAATTAATAATTCATCAATAAAGTTGTAGTAAAATTTTAACTATAAATTTTATTCAATTGTAATATCAGTAAAAACGTATAATTATAACTATAATCATAAGTAAAAATGGAAATGTGATATCTTGTATGAGATAAACTAAAAATAAAGTTGTGACATCTATTATGGGACGACGGAAGTACTTTTTTATAGTGTTTTATTATAAGTGAATAATTATTTTTAACAAAAAACAATATTATTTTCTGATGCACTAATTATTAGCACTAAAAATACCTATAATCATACAGGGTTAAAAGGTCAGTACTAGGATATCGAACGCATGGAATAAGAGTGCAACTAGCTATCATATACTCCCTCCGTCCCGGCCTAAGCGAGACGTTTCTATTTTGGCACAAGAATTTAGATAGTGGTGTTTAGTGAATTAAATTATTGATAGTAAAATAAGAGAGAGAGTAAAGTAAGAAAGAGAAAGTGATAACAAGTAAGAGAAAGAATAAAGTAAGAGAGATGATAAAGTAGGTGAAAGCAGTGAGTTGATTGTTGCCAAAAAAAAAGAAACATCTCACTTAGGCTGGGACGGAGGGAGTACTAAGGCAAAGGTTTTGGTTGGATTTATTAAACTAGACAGAAATAAATAAACAAATAACAGAAAGCATAAAAACAAATAATGCCAAGCAGGCAAAGAATGTAATATTTTTGGGATCCAAAAACACAGTCATGAGCTATTATCCAACCGACATCCTTAAATTACGGTCTCTAGAGTTATTAAGTCGATCACAATACTAGATTAAACCTCCTCCCGATGCGAGAAATTATATTTGATGTTGAAATCAAAGTCCCCTTTAAATTACTAACATCTAACTCTCAAAAGATTGTTAAGACCAAAAGACCTCACGGGAAACCTCAACTCTCCCAACTTCTATTGAATTAAAGTGTGAATTATCTCTTTTCCAAGTCAATTATTTCATCTCCCGAATATTATAATCAACTCTAACATGTATTCAAGAGGTAGCTAATCGATTGAATATAGAAGACATAATGATAAATCAAATAACTACAAGAGTTAACAAGGAAAAACAATCGAATATCTTCACCATAGCTTCCACAAGAGATGTTCTACTCATAGACAAGTAAAAGCTACAATTAAAGTACGAGACATGAAAGAAATTGATAAAACCCAAGGTTGAATCTTTAATCTTCAGCCTTCTCTTGCCTGGATATGGATATGCAGAGCTACGCTCCAATAAAATATGGATGAATTATGTGTAGAATATGGGAGGGAAGAAGGTGTAGAGATGGAGAAGGATTGAAGATTTGGAGATGAATGAAAATCGATGAGTAACGATACTGCATATTGCAGACGGTGGAGAAGAATGGAGATGAATGGATGAAATGTTTGAATTTGTTTCGTTTTCAAAACTTTTAGATTCATAGGGTTCTGATTTTGGAATGAAAATGGAAGACAGAGAGGATGTGAATTCACAAACATGATGAATATGTTGAGAAAAGGGGAAGTATCAATAAACATTAAAGAAGAATATAGTTCCAAGAATGGAGTTCCAAGAAGCATTGAAGATGTGCATGCATTGTTCCAATAGTAGTGTAGTTCCATGAATATACATTTATTGTAGGATCTCAAAAGTCACCAACATCCCTATAAATATATGGGTGTTGAGTACCATTTCATCATTCAATCAAAATACAATAATCTTCTCCCATTGCTTTCTTCTCTAAATATGTTGTCTATACCATTTAACATGGTATCAGAGCGGGTTTGGACTCAGATAAGGTATCATCATCGTCTTTGATACCTTTCTCGGCCCTTTCCCGTTTTTTTGTTTTTCCTTTTTCCGCTGTATCTATAACCATAAGCCAAAATGTCAAATGACAACTATATAGTAACCGAAACCTCAGATTCATCTATGGCAGATGAATTTGCCCGGCAATTTGCCAACTTTATGCGCAATAGTTTTGCGATGAACCAACCAAATCCACCAGAAACAGCTGCCATGCCATTCAGAATTGACACGCAGCCCCTCCACATTGGTGGGAATAAGTTGAATGGAGAAAATTACGCCCTTTGGTCCGTATTGATGAAGACGGCAATAAGCGGTCGGGGAATGGTATCTCACGTCACCGGAGTGCCTCATTCTCCACCGCGAACCGATCCAGCCTTCATACAATGGGAACAAGCCGATCACTGTGTGATCACTTGGTTAATACAAAACATTGAGCCTCGACTGGTCAGTCGAGTTTCACAACATCCGACGGCAAAGCATATATGGGATGCGTTGGCCGTCACATATGGGAGCGGAAGAGATAAAATCCAGGTGTATGATCTTCAGTTCAAAGCAACCACACTGAGGCAAGGAAGCAGTTCATTAGAAGAAATATGGAGCCGGTTGGGAGAGATCTGGATTTCAATCGACCAAAAACAGACGAACCCAATGAAATGTCCAGAGGATATGGAGATTCATAACAAATTCATACAAGATCAGAGAGTATGTCAGTTTCTCTATGCAATTGATAGCAAATATGAAACAACCAAGAGGGAGATACTGAAAATGGACCCACTTCCCTCCGTCGACTATGCGTACAACCTGATTCAGCAGGAGGAGACACGACTCCGAGTGTTACAACAGGCAAACACCGGCGGAGCAGCTGCCATGGATGGAATTGGAACTGGCCTCGCCATCCGAGGGTGGCAGAACCCTACCGGCGGCTCTCGGGGTGGCGGTCGCGGCAGCAACAGTGGTGGTCGCGGCAGTGGCAATGATAGAAATCGGCGAAGTGATGAAGAAGACAAGTCAAAATTGGTGTGTTCCTACTGCAAACGGAAAAGACACACAAAAGATTCATGCTTTGAACTAGTTGGATATCCAGATTGGTGGGAAGAGAAGCACGGCAAGCCGCCGCAACCGCAAACACCATGGAACCGTGGCGGGCACGCCGCCGCAGCAGTTGGAGGCGACGGAGGCAACGCCGTGCAGGGGGTCGCGCAAACCGCCGGTGCTGTCCAGCCAGGAGGAAGGACCAGAAATGAAGCTGCTCAGCCGGCGAATACAACCGGGGCAGCAAACTTCGTTGCCAGCGGAAGTGGGAGTGTAATTCACGATTGGAGTGAAGAATTGATGAGGGGAGAGGCGGCGCCCGATTCAGGTAGATTAGGGTTAGGGGGCTCTTTTATTGGAAGCCCCCAAATCTTTGGGAAATTGCAGGTTTTACCCCACCAAAATTCTCAGTCACAATTAGCCCCCAAATCTCCTGAAAATTCCATAATTTCCCAAACCACTTGCCAAAATCGATTTCAGCCTCTCGAGAAGCTTGGAGTTGTGTGTGCAGTATCTAATGGCCATGAGAAAAATGATAAATGGATTTTTGACTGTGGGGCAACCGATACCATAACATATGATGCCTCAGACCTTACCAACCTTCAGAAACCTCTAAAATCTCATATCCAAACTGCCAATGGGGAATTTACGGTGGTTGAGGGGGCTGGAACCGTTAACATTTCCCCAACTTTGCAGTTATCAAATTGTCTATATATTCCTTCGATGTCTCATAAGTTATTATCCATTAGTCATGTCACAAAGGAATTGAATTGTACGTTACTAATGCAGCCACAATTTTGTCTGTTGCAGGATATCCGAACCGGAGAGATAATTGGGCGTGGCACTGAACGTGATGGGCTTTACTATGTGGATGAGATAGCTCAAAAAGGGACTGCCATGTTAACTCACGGATCAGCTGACAGGAAAGCTTGGCTTTGGCATCGGCGCTTGGGTCATCCATCTATCGGTTACTTAAAATTATTATTTCCTAGTATTATTCCTAAGCATGACATGTACTGTGAAACTTGTCTTTTATCCAAAAGTCATCGGAACTCTTACCCATTAAGTAATACTCGTGTTGAAACCCCATTTGCCTTAGTACACTCTGATGTTTGGGGGCCCGCACCAGTTATTGGGGGGCAAGGTTTTCGATATTTCTTAGTTTTTGTGGATGATTGCACTCGCATGACCTGGATATATTTCATGAAACAAAAATCTGAAGTTTTGTCACACTTTACCCATTTCTATAACCTTATCCAAACTCAGTTTCACAAAACCATTCAGGTCCTTCGGTCAGATAATGGGGGGGAGTTCGTTAATTCTACCATGAAACAACTCTTCCAAAACAAAGGCCTTATACACCAAACCACATGTGCTCATACTCCCGAACAAAACGGTGTGGCTGAAAGGAAAAATCGATCTCTCCTCGAAATGACTCGTTCTATGCTTATAGAGTCAAAAGCCCCGAAACACTTCTGGCCAGAAGCCATTGCCACCTCAGCCTATCTCTTAAACCGATTGCCCACAAGTATTCTCAAACATAAAACTCCTCTACAAGTCTTGTCCACCTTCACAAAAATTCCTCCGCCCTTGACTCTTGAACCTCGCGTCTTCGGATGCTCCGTTTTTGTCCACATTCCTAAACATGAAAGAACTAAACTATCCCCTTGCGCTATCAAATGCGTTTTTGTAGGATATGGGGTAAATCAAAAGGGGTATAGGTGTTTCGATCCAAAGTCCAACCGGATGTTTGTTACAATGAACTGCAACTTTCTTGAAACTGAGTACTTCTTTACCCATCTTAGCGGTCAGGGGGAGAGTAATGTTAGGGATAACAATGATACGGACCCGCTAAGTTGGATCTCAATGCCACTGCCAACGCCAAGCAATCCTGATGCGGATCTATCAGAGAAAACAGTAAGCAATTCCGCTGAGCAAGTCTCTGATGTGGTAGAGTCCATCGTAGAAAGTGGCATCGCCTCAAATATTTCTCCGTTAAGGTTATCCACTGTAAGTAATCCTGTGGATACAGATAATTGTTTGGCTAACACTGTAAGTGCAGAAGAAAATTCAATTGAGGCCGAAGAAAGGGAAATTGAGGAAGTCGAGGTCGAAGGAGTTGACCCTGACACTGGGAGGTACATACTTCCACCAAGGTCAAACAGAGGAGTTCCACCCAAAAGGTATACGCCAGAGAGGATTGACAAGAAAAAGCGGTACTCTGTTGTGAACCTAGCCAAAGGCCATTTATCAGAGATGGCTCGGGCTTTCGAGAATGCACTATATGAGGAAGAAGAAATACCACAGACATGGGAAGAAGCTATGAAATACAAGCATTGGAGGGAAGCAATGAAGAAAGAGATTGATGCACTGATTCGAAACCACACATGGGAGAAATGTGCTCTACCAGAAGGGAAGCGACCAGTGGGTTGTCGATGGGTCTTCACTATCAAAAGAAGACCTGATGGCTCGATAGAAAGGTACAAGGCACGACTTGTCGCAAAAGGCTATACTCAGACATATGGAGTTGACTATTCTGAGACCTTCTCTCCAGTAGCTAAGATGAACACAATTCGGGTGTTGTTATCCATTGCTGCTAATAGGGACTGGCCATTACACCAGTTTGATGTGACGAATGCCTTCCTACATGGAGAGTTGAAGAAGGAAGAAGAAGTTTACATGGAGGCACCCCCAGGTTTTGCAACAGATTTTAAAGCAGGTGAAGGGTGCCGATTGAGGAAGACCTTGTATGGATTGAAGCAATCTCCAAGAGTATGGTTTGGGAAGTTTGCTGGGGCAATGATTAGCTATGGATATACACAGAGCAATTCAGACCATACGCTATTTTTTAAGAAGCAGGGTGATAAGATCACATGTTTAATCATATATGTTGATGACATGATTATTACAGGTGACGACCTAGAAGAGATTGAGGAATTAAAGAAAAATCTTTTTCAGGAATTTGAGATGAAGGACTTGGGGAATCTCAAGTACTTTCTTGGGATTGAAGTGCTAAGGTCAATCAAAGGAATTTTTCTGCGACAAAGGAAGTATATCTTGGACATCCTAGCAGAGACCGGCCTACTGGAATGTAAACCAGCAGACACTCCTCTGGCAGTTAATCACGGATTACAAATCAGAGAAGGAGCCAAGTTGGCTGACCGTAGTCGATATCAGCGACTAGTCGGAAAACTCATATATCTCTCGCACACTAGGCCAGATATTGCCTATGCAGTTGGGGTCGTAAGTCAGTTCATGCATAAGCCGCAGACAGATCACATGGAGGCAGCACTTAGGATTTGTCGGTATTTGAAGGGAACTCCAGGGCATGGAGTGTTGTTCGCTAAAAATGGGCATCTTGAGATTCATGGTTATACAGATGCTGACTGGGCAGGGAACCCAAACGATAGGAAGTCTACAGCAGGCTACTTTACCTTTGTTGGAGGTAATTTGGTAACATGGAGAAGTAAGAAGCAGAAGGTGGTGGCTCTTTCGAGTGCCGAAGCAGAATTTCGTGGGATTAAAAGTGGGTTGACCGAGATTTTATGGTTAAGGAGATTGATGAAAGAGATTAATCTCCCTCCAAGCAAGTGCCAGTTGTATTGTGATAACAAAGCCGCTATAAGCATCTCACAAAATCCAGTACAACATGATCGAACGAAGCATGTGGAGGTTGACAGACACTTTATCAAAGAAAACATTGAGAATGGGATTGTCGAACTCCCTTTTGTTCGCTCTGAGGATCAACTTGCCGACATCCTAACTAAAGCAGTCAACTCAAGGAGCTTTGAAGATGTGCTTTCCAAATTGAGTTTTGGAGATCCCACCACTCAATTTGAGGGGGAGTGTTGAGAAAAGGGGAAGTATCAATAAGCATTAAAGAAGAATATAGTTCCAAGAATGGAGTTCCAAGAAGCATTGAAGATGTGCATGCATTGTTCCAATAGTAGTGTAGTTCCATGAATATACATTTATTGTAGGATCTCAAAAGTCACCAACATCCCTATAAATATATGGGTGTTGAGTACCATTTCATCATTTCAATCAAAATACAATAATCTTCTCCCATTGCTTTCTTCTCTAAATATGTTGTCTATACCATTTAACAGAATAAAGGCATACAACAAACTGGATGAATATTTAAAATACTTAAACCCAATATTTCTCTTTCTAATTTAACTCACTACCTAAAAACTCCTAAAATTCCGTGCCGGCTAACATATGTGTCATCTTAGCCGGGACGGAGGGAGTAATATATGCAATTTAAGAAAATAATTTGCATGTTTGCCATTTAAAACGAACCAAATCTAGGTCTTAAAAACATGCAAAATCCGTGTTTGTCATTTTTATTTTTTTACTCTCTACGTCTCAGTCTAAGTGAGACGTTTTCATTTTGGCATAAGAATTTAGGTAGTGGTATTTAGTGAATTAAATTATTAATAGTAAAGTAAGAGAGAGAGTAAAGTAAAAAAGAAAAAGAGAGAAAAAAGTAAGAGAGAAAGAGGATAAAGTAAAAAAGAGAAAGAAAGAAAAAAAGTAAGAAAGATGATAAAGTAAGAAAGACAAATGAGATAATAAAGTAAGAAAGATGATAAAGTAGGAGAGATGAGTGGATTGATTATTACCAAAAAAGGAAACGTCTCACTTAGGTCGGGACGTACCAAAAAAGAATACGTCTCACTTAGGAGGGGACGGAGAGAGTATTTTATTTTATTTTAATACTTTATTCACTGAAGTTTTAAATCTTGTGCCAAAAAACTTTACTGTAAAAGAAAGAAGAGCGTACTATTATTAATAAATAAATAAGAATTAAAAAATGTAAATTATTTCAATATCACTTAACTATATTATTATAATTAGAGAAAAAGGGGTATTAGAGCAACCAGGGGATTCAGTCGCAAACTAGCATTAGCAGTGGGACGCTCTAAGGGACGCCCTAAAGCCCGTCCTATGAACTACAACATCAGCATTTTATCCTCCTACCCTTCCACCTGCAGTGGGGCGCCCTATAAGCCGCCCTATACGTTTCACCGGAATCCATTTTATAGTGTAATTTGAGTGTGGAAAAGTGAATGAAAAGGTTACAAATGGGGTAGGGGGTATTTATATAAATAAATTTTTCGGAATTAAAAACAAAAACGCATTGCATCGTCCGCGCCATCGCGCCCACAGTGGGCGGACGATGCCCTATTGTCCGCGTATCGTCCGCGGACGATCTATAGGGCGCGGATGATGCATCGGGCATCGTCCGCGCACCCACAGTGGGCGGACAATGGCGCGCCCGAGGCATCGGGCGGCCTATCGTCCACCCCATTGCGGATGCTCTAATCATGTTTACCTTTCTTGAAAAGCTCAGTGTCCGACAAAGGCTCTCTGATAAGTGAGTTATCCCCTAACGTACGGATAAGAGCATCCACAATAGCGTGCATCGCGCGGACGAGTGACCGGCGAGCTGCTCGTCCATCGCGCTCGTCCACTATTGCGATCGACGAGCGCTAAAAGGAAGAGCCAGACAGACGAGAGGTCGTCCGTCGGATAATGTAGTAGTCCGTCCTCTCGTCCGTCCGCTCGTCCGCTATTGTGGGTTCTCGACGGACGAGTGGACGGACGAGAGCATTTTTTGATTTTTTTTTCAAAACTCTATATATATGGTTGGTTGCACTTCGTTTCATTTGCACCACGGACGAGCGACCGGCTAACGCATATATTATCATGCTCAACATGTACAGATTCAAGGCATAACATGTACTTTGTTTGGATTGTTTTTTAGTTTGCGATGGTTTTTTTAGTGAACTATGTATTTTTTAAAAAATTTAAATATGTATGCTTTTTATAAATAATATGGTTGCATTTTCCCGTATTCATGTCAAATTTTTAATTCTGTAACGCCCCTGAATTTCGTTCCTTTCTTTTGAGATGAATCGGATTTATTAGCTTAATTAATTTCTCGTTTGGAAGGCGTAGAATTTTCGTTGTAATTTCCGATTTTGGAATAAATTAAGTATTACGTTGGGAGAATTTAAGTGCAAAGAAATTTACTTCAAGGATAAAAGTAAATGAAATACTCTTACTAGAGAAATACGGAACACACATGTGAGTAGTAAAGTACAAAACAAACTATACAATTGGATGCATGGAGCTACAAGTAAAGTCCCTTCCAAGCATGGGAGACCCTTCTCAGGAGGGGAATGAAGTAATAGCTAGTCCTACTCTATTGGAATTGTAGCAGCAAAAACTTGGATAAAAGTTAAGGTTGCTTTGGTCAAGGGAGCTATAGTAAGAGATCTTTTTTCCTCCCTCTTCTCCTCTTCATCTTTCTTGAATTCGTGCCCCACAAGATTCCAAATGTGCTGCCAAAGTACCTACAATATTTACACCAAAAGGGGTATTGGATTTTGACACATAAGTAAAGGGGAGGAGGAACAAGCCAATTAAGAAGAGAGATGTAATAGGCAAGTAGAGCAGCCAAGAGGGTTCAAAATTAGCCCCAAAATTGTCCCTTTCCAACTTGCATCGTTTGAGAAACTAAACCAAGCTGAGACAAGGTAATAGAACTCAACCACAAGCCAAAAATTGAAGGATAAAGTTCCCTTCATCGAGGCTCAAGGGAGCAGCCAAGGGAGGGAACCCTTTTCCCCAAAAACTTGCACCAACTTAGTATGAATGACAAACATAGAGCCCAAAAGGAGGAAGTATGCAGCCCCAAAATAGCATCACAACCTCCCAAAAATCAGGCACAAGATGCCTATAGTTTGAGGGCTATATAAACAAGCCCCCTCACCACTCCCTCCTTCCCAGATTTTGACATTACCGCAAGAAGTGCTGCGAAGTGGAGGGAAGAGGAGCGAGGGCGGCAAGAGATTAGTCCATAACCGAGAAAGGCCACCAAGCAAGGTAACTCGATAATACACCCTTTGCATCATGATAGGCAGCCAAGTGCATAGCTCCAAGAACATAGATTATCACAAGGGAAATCATAGACAACTCAAGGACATATGGAACTAAATTGCCACAAAGCCTTAGCATACATACTGCAGTAATCGAGTTCAAACGCCAAGAATCTCAATATCTCATAGCTACTGCCCAGCTCACAATAAAACCAAAGAGCAAGATTAAACTGGATCACAACTAGACAAAGTTCTTAATCACCAAAATATTGCATAACTCGACATAAATCGAGTAAGAAGGGGAAAGGAGGGGTGAAGACTTAGCTTAGGAAGGGGAACAGTCCGGCGACGGCAGAATCCCGGTAACTCCGCGGGGTAGCTACGGGCCGCGGCTGAAAGAGAGAGGGAAGCGACGCCTCCTCTCCACCGCCGACTTCGCCGAAAGGGGGGAGTACTCGCCGGAGGGCATTCGATGGAGGGAGCGAGCGCGAACTCCGGTGCATGTTGTGGCTGCCTCGCGAAGGAGACAACGGCGAACGTGTGGGACGACGGCGGTAGGAGCCGCTGCTCACGGCGTGGGATGACGGCGGACTCCGAGAGTGCTGTCGAGGTGGCAGCGTTTCGCCGGAGAACAGAGATATTGAGAGAGAGAAGAAATCGCCGATGTGTTCTTCTCATTTAGGGATTTGAGATTTAATTGGAAAATAAGGAACTAAATGAGAGAGATGCCTGATTTGAGGGGGGGTCGGAGTCAGTCCGGGCATGAATTCACCGGAGAAGGTGAGAAAGGGAAAGGAGGCGTGAGGAAGAAGAAGACGCTGCTATGCTGTAATTGGAGATTTTTTGAGAAATGGGAGAATGAAATTGAGAAGAAGAATCGATGGAGTGAGGGAGTTTATTGGGCTGTTCTCTCCCTCACTCAATTTGTTTAATTTGGGCCAAATAATAAAATAGTATGATGATGATAGGTGGGCCAGTGAATCATTCTTTTAAATGGAAATGATTTATTTTGGGCTAGCAATGATTTAAATGAGAATGAAGCATTAGCCAACTTCAATTGGCAGTTGGGCCGAGGGTAATCGTTGGGCCTGGGAATTTATTTTGTCTGGGTGGGAATTATTTAAGGAATTAAGCTTGGAGCTTAATTAATCCCGAATAAATTATTGAATTACTGAAGACGGAAACTATTGAAGTTGAGACGCGAAGGGCCGACCGGCGTCGCCCCCGCGACTCCATGGGCGGCCTTAAGAAAAATCTGAAGAAAAAGGATTTAAGAAGGGAATTTCCAAGAACCCATATTTTAATAAATAAAAGCATAAATAATTGTGCTAGAGAAAATAGAATTTGCCAGAATTAGTAAAGAGAATAATTAAACTCTGCAGAGCAGTGAAGCCGAGTTAGGTTTTAGAAAAAAATCATATAAGCCGAGACTAAGAGATAGATGTTATCCTATAAGATGCATGCATTCTTTTCTCAGGAAAATAGTTCAAGTACTAATTAGCGTGCTACACTATTTATTTTCAAAGGAGAAATTATTCAAGGGCAAGTGAGGTCAGACGGGAGTTGTTATTTGGAGATAAGAGTACCAGGTAGGCTTTCTTTTAAATATCCAGCATTATAGTGTGGATATAAAGCAAATACTCTTGAAGTTATGAAATATCCTCTTTTCTCAAAATGGAGATGTGATTATTTTAAAGTTGTTGTCATGCCATAAAACGTTTGTTTTCGAGGCCTGTCTGGCGATGCCAAAAATTTAGTAACGAATTCGGTTCCCAATAGGACCGCAAATCCTGTTCGGAATAATGTGCACAAGAGCCGTGAGCCATCCTAGAGAGGTTGGCCGACAAGGGTGTCCGTTGAAGGTTCTCAGACATGGTAGGAAATTTGAAGAACTTAGACTGCAGTCGGACTTTTAAGATCACAAAAGAATTTAGTATGCTCAGGCCTTTTAAGAAAAACCCCTTGTGATACTGTTGATGGATGACAACTATATAATGTATGTTTTGTTTTCGGCACGTGTCCACTGAGTACTCCTGTACCCAGCCCTACATATATTTATAAATGTGTAGGTTGAACGTCAAAGGGAAGGAGAGTTGATCGGAGTCGATGTTATAAATAAATCAAGTGGATTGCTCGACGATTCGTGTCTTCATACACGAAGTCGTTTAGTCAGGACCTATTCCGCAGTATTTTTGTTCACTGAGAATATCAAAGTCTCACCATCGAACTCTAATTTAGTTGATATGATGAATTATTCTATTTTGAGAACTTGTAATCAAGTATTTGGCTTCTATTTCGCGGTATCAATTGATTGGCCTTTCGATAAGTTTTCCTCGAACTCTACCCCCTTTCTATCCATGTTTCTTTAATCCCCCTATTAGTCGCGAAATACACATTCTTGCTATCCTTAGCAAAAATAGGGTCGTGACATCCTAGGACTTGTCCGTGGGGATATCCGCCCTACTTTGGATGTTCTAACTGATTTTAAATGGAGTCTTCTAAAGTTAAAAGGAGTCTTCATAGGTATATAAATGTGATAAGTTAAAAGGAGTATTCTAAAGTTAAATAAAAAATCACTCTTCGTGATCAAACTCAGCTGTGACGATTGAAGAAACTAAATCACGCTTACAACCGCTTGCGCTACTTCATATTTTTGTTTTTCCAAGTAACGCATTTCACTTTACATGTCTCTTGAAGATGTGATTTGCTCGCGCGTTTCCTCTTTTGTAATGTAAAAAAAGTATCTACCTAATGGCTGATGTTTAGTCATAATGGCGCCCACTTTTAAGAATAACTAGCGTTATTACCCGTGCTATGTGTTATGAGCGGAACAAAAAATTTTCATATTCTGAAGATATATTAACAGTTAAGTAGATTAAAATAAAAATAGAAAGCAAAAAATATATAAATATATTTACAATTAAGAATATAAACTAATTATAATAAGTATTTATAACACTATAAATAATTAAAAACATTATAAACAACAATAAAACGAAAAATATACTTTACAACCCACTCTAAATGAAACATTACATATTCAGCAAATAATTATGTTGTTTTAATATCTAATATGCATGTAGTAATATAAAATAAAGGAAATAATAAAAGTAGAGATGCGTGGATGAAATAGAATAAGACATATATATAAAGGAAAATGTACTACTAAAGACAAAAGGAAAAAATAGTTAACCAGTTTCAATATTCATAAATGCAAACAAAAACTTAGAAAACAACAATAATCATTAGTTCATAAAATTCGAAAATTTCTTTGTAAACAAAATTATAGTAGAATCACCCCTGCTATCATCAACATTTCTACAAACTAAAATCTTGAAACCTTCACGACTTGTGATTCTAGATATAGTAACATACAATTGTTCATGATTGGAGACTGGTTTTTTCAAAAATAATCCAATATGAGAGAGAGATTGACCTTGACTTTTAATCGTCATTCCATATGACACATCCTAAGGAAATTATCGTCGTTAGAATTTGAATTACCACATTGGATCAGACGGTATTAAAGACATTCAAGGGATCAACACTTTATGACTAATATTATGACCACCCAACATGATAAGTTAACACCGAAATAAAATTTTCACCATCATATATTTACTTTAGACAATTTAAATTCATTATATAATTATTATAATATTTTGAGAAGCTTCAAGTAAAATCTTGAAAACTAAAGTAAAACTCAAATCTAATATAATAATAGAATCAAAAGTAAAATCAACCTAACCTTATCATTGTAAACTAAAATTCGGTGACTCTTCAAAATTTAACATGAATTTATATCCACGACTAAAATATAATAGAATCCAACATTGAAATTGTATTTCGTCTCATGTTAGATATAAGTTGGAACTTATAAGGGAAGAAATTTGTGTGCTTCTGAATAAATAATAAAGATAGATGAGCTGGGCAGCCTCAAAGAAAAGCTCAGAATTTATCCTTCTAGCCCAATAAGCTTTACAAAACTTGCCATGAATAAATAAATAAATAAATTACTCCATATATAAGACATTCTCAAGATATAAGAGATTTTCCAGTTCCATATATAGCCACACATAACACACATGCACACACCACACTAAGTTGTGGAGAATAAATTCCCTAGTCCATGTATACATGACAATCTTATTTGGTATGCCTCACTAATAATATCTTGCCAAATGGAAATGTATATCATACATGACCAAATAGTTATAATGGCATAATATCATGTTTTAAGGATTTATAATTCCTATATATAACATACAACCATATATACACACACAATACATTAAATTATTAATTGTTCATTTCAATTAAAAAAAGTCATCATTTACTGAGATTTGATAATCACACTCTTTTCATATTATGCTTTTTTTTTTCTTTCTTTTTTACATGAGTACATATTTATTCATTTTCATACTTCATCACATAATATTTTAGAATCGAATGTATCAAAATCTGGTCATATTTTAGTCAAGTAAATATATTATTGACTATATTTATAATTTATTGATTATATTTTTTATAGTATATATGTTTAATTTCATCTTCATTATTTTATAGTAATATTTTTACAGTTAAGTAACTATAAATTAAAGACAACATATTTATGCCTACTAAAGTTTTAACTTCTTAGATTTATAGTTGATATTTCTTTATTAGGATAATCTTATTTTAATTGCATAAAATAAGATTGTAATCATTAATTTGAATACCCTAATAAATAGTAGTAGTATTTTAATTTCTTTAAATTCATATTAAATTTTATTCATATATTGTCTATTACTCCCTTCGTCCCAAGGTAAATGTCACACTTTCCTTTTTAGTTTGTCCCACAAAAGATGTCACATTTCTTCTTTTGAAAAAGTTCCCTCTCACATCAATTAAAATTATATTTCTCTCACCACTTAACACAACAAAATATACATCTCCTAAAATCTCGCGTCATCTCCCAAGTGTGACATCTACCTTGGGACGGAGGAGTACTTTAGAATCCATCAGATCATTTTATCATTACCTATTATTAACTATCTTAATTTATTAACTATCTTAATATATAATATAATATTATATAGTTTATGCGTAATGATAAAATAAAATAAATGAACTACATTGTATAGTCATTCATATATATAAGTTTATTGTGTACGATACTAATATAATTTAATTTATGTATATATCAATAAAAAAGATAAATATTCCCATAATCATTATTTTATATACATAAATTAAAAATTATATCAATAATTTAAGGAAATTATAAAATTTCCTTAAAAACTTCATAGTATGCCATTATAATCATTTATCATGTATGCTATACATTTACATTTGGCAAGATATTATTAGTGAGAGATACCAAATAAGATTGCCATGTGGTATACATGGACTAGGGAAATGATGATGATTAGTAGCTATTTGACAAGATATTATTAGTGAGGGATACCAAATGAGATTGCCATGTGGTATACATGGATTAGGAAATTTTTTCTCCTAAGTTGTGATGATGATGATTAGTAGCTATTAAACCGGGAGTACTACTTCAGTTTTGCATTGCAATCACTTATCACTCGCTAAAAGGACCACGACTCAAATATAATTTGCATTAATTATAGTGGGAAATGTTCAAATCGACCAGTACATATTGAAATAACAAATACTCCAATTAGTACTATTATAAAATTGTACTCCCTCCGTCCCCGAATAAGAGTCGCTAATTTCCTTTTCGGGATGTCCCCCAATAAGAGTCATTCTTCCCACTTACCATTTTTGGACATCAAAATTACCCTCTATGTTTAGCAAATTTTACACAAAATGCCATTAATTACACTAAAAAAAAAGAAAGGGTTTGCAGTCCAACTCTCTCACTCTTGATTCAACTCTCTCACTCTCGACTCTCACTCTCACTCTCGACAACATCTCTCTCATTACTCCTCTCCCTCTCCGCCTCACTCAGTCTCCCTCCGCCTCCCTCCGAAACAATGGACACCGTCATCCCTGAAACACCGCCGGACTGGGTTGATTACGACGCAATTGGTCGTAGGTCCATGGTTGAAGGGCCCGATTTGGTGTTTGACGTATCTGAAACTGAAGATCCGTCGGACCCCATGGACAGATCTGAAACCGAAGCGGCGGCAAAGGGTTTTGACGGATCTGAAACTGAAGATCCGTCGGAAGCATTCGACGGATCTGAAACCGAAGCGGCGGCAAAGGGTTTTGATGGATCTGAAACTCAGCCTCCGTCCGAGGGCTTCTACGTTCCTGACAGTCTATCTCCGTCCCCATTAACCGACGGATCTGAAACCGAAGATCCGGCTCTTTCGCCGGATCTGAAACTCAGCCTCCGTTTGGCCCCTTTGATTGGCCGGAGTTCAAGCCGCATTCAGGCTATGTTAATTTGGGGGAAAGCGAAGCACCTTCCATTGGTTTGGATGACATCGGGGAAGGCATAGATGGAGCAATGCAGCCAGCGGTGGAGCCAATCAGAGAGTACACCGACAATGAAAAAGCTATGCTATTAATCATGTTTCCTTGCATGAAGGATATCTTTTGATTTGTGAGTTTCTTTCTAATTCAGAGCCCCCCCCTTTTTTAGGTTTGGAGGCTTTTGACATTAGGAAAATGTAGCCTATTTCTGATGTACTCCATGCTTATGTGCATTGCTCCATGTTTATGCGATATTGGTCCATGTTTATGTGATATTTTGAGCCTGTGGGAATTGCTCCTGACTGTTTATGCGATATTGGTCAATGTGTATGTGATATTGAGGCTGTGGGAATTGTTCCTGACTGTGTATATGATATTGATCCATGTTTATGTGATATTGAGGCAGGGGGGAATTGTTGATGACTGTGTATGTGCATTTGTGTGGCTGTTGTAACTGTCCTCTGATGTCCCTATGCATTGTGATGTTGTTTATATACCCTGTGATGTAGCATTTCTGAGGGGAAGCTTAGCCACCCCTGTGTCAGGTTTGGAGGCTGTGTTAGTGTGTACTGATGTCCCTAGGTCTTGTGTTGTTGTCCATATGCCCTGTGATGAAGCTTTTCTGCATACTTAACCTAGCCACCCCTGTGTCAGGTTTGGAGGCTGTTGTTAGTGTCTTATGATGTCCCTAGGCCTTGTTTTGTTGGCCTTATGCCCTGTGATGAAGCTGTTCTGAGGGTTCTGAAAAATTAGCCACCCCTATGAAGGGTTTGGAGGCTGATTTGAAGTGATAATACAAAAAATATTCACTGATTACTTAGTAGTGTGTACAGTGATGATGTTTATACAAAATGCAGCCTATTTAGCTTAGTAAGCCACCCCCTATGAAGGGTTTGGAGGCTGATGCCATGTGATGACACTTCTCTGATGGCATTAACAAAAAATGCAGCATATGCACAAAAAATAGAGTTTACATCTTAAGCACCAACATATGTTGTGTTGGTTTCTGGGATTACAAAGATAACTACCGGGCGTAATACAACCCAAAAGAAAGAAAAGGAAGAACTGAACTTAAAAATACAACGTATAATCGAAACTACTAAACCAGTGTGATTAGCCGAGTCGAGGAGGCCTCTTCCCGCAAGACGAGATACGCCCCGGTAGTGCTCTTCGGTTTGGCGTGTCGTCCCCAAAGGTAAAACGGCTACGTCTCTATTGATGCAGCACCGCAATCAACAGAGCTCCGGCGAACTGGATGGAGGAGAGGGCAGAGCTTCGACAGAAAAACTATGCAGGGAGAGGGAGAGAGCTTATGATGCAGAATGCTTTTTGAATTGTGTAGTGATGCATGGAATGGCTGGCCTATTTATAGGCTCAGTCCACTGCAGGGGGTCAACAGCCATGATGGCTGTCATCATGGCAATTCGTAACCGACGTCGGTTACAGACGTGTGGCAGGAGTGTGCCATCCGTGTGTGGAGCGTGTGGATTTCTCACGTGGCACCCGTGACTGTGCCTCGCTTGACGACGTGTCAAGCCACTTGGATTGCTGACTCGGCGGTGGTCCAAAAAGAATAGTTTGGGCCAAGCACCAAGCCCAAAGACCACCCAAAGACCAATTGCCAAGATCCAAGTCCAAGTCCAAGTCCAAGATCAAGATCGAGATCGAGATCGGGATCGGGATCGGGCTCGGGCCCGGGCCCGCAGCCCGCGGCCCGCGACCGCGACCACGAGCACGAGCACGAGCACGAGCACGAGCACGAGCACGTGCACGGGCACGGGCTCGGGCTCGGGCGGGCGGGCGGCGGCGGCGGCGCGCGCATGTGCGCGCGTGTGGGCTCTTTCACCCATCTTGGTCCACTATAATTATTAAGTAACATAAAGTCACTTAATTTATACACATTAAAGATGTGTTAATCCTCCAATGTGGGATAATTAACACTTAGTTAATTATTCCCTAAGCTCCAACTCTAAGCTTTAATTAAAAGCTAATTATGCCCAACTTTAATCCACTATTTCTCACTCACCGGAAATCGGATTTGAGAAAGTGAATATACTACATTTACCTACGTAAAATGTAGAACGACGCTATGTCATTTAATTTCACAAAATTAAATGTCTCGTCACATTTATTATTTGGTCAAAATCCATTGACCGGGCATATTTAATCCATGATTTTTACATGTTGGTGCTTATACTGTAAACTCCAGTCCCTAAACTTATGTCTAGTACCCTAAAGCATGGTTAAGCCGCCCTATGTCATATGAGTCCCCAGTGTTGTTTTCAGGCAGCTTTAGATACTCCAAGCTCTCTCTCACCAACCCTTCTTCAACCTGAAGTTGTAAAGGCAACCCCTCTGTTCTTTCCAATCTGTTCTTGTTCATATGAGGGATCTTGTAGTCATTCTTCCCATGCACTTGTAATATTGCTGTCAAACAGCTTTGCAAAGTGATGAATACTCTATTCAGAGTCTGTGGTGAGAGTTCTTCAAATGAGGTAAACACATTTCTAAGCAAATCATCTACACTTGTGGCCATCTTGTCATCTTGTAGTAACTGTATTGCCCGGAAATACCCAAGGTCTAACACATTTGTGTCTGGGGAGTTGGGTGGTTGGCTAATTAGATGGAATTCAAATCCATCAGTACTTGCAAGTGCCTCAAACTGATGATCAGCTGCTCTAAGGTGAGGTTTGGCATTATCTTGCTGTATGAAAATCTTCTTGCTTGCATTGGGTGGCCATTTGGCTTTGATTTATGGTATAATCTGGCAATAATATGTGTATGTGACTATGTGATGACATGAATATGATGTCTGACAGCTTTATTGACATAAAAAGTGGCATACCTGGTTTAGGAGACAAGCTGTCATGACTTCCTTGGTAATTGACTGAATAGGCTTTGTCTCCATTGTCCCTTTTGGCCTGTTCTTTGAACTTCTTTGGGCTGGTATCTGTTCTGTAAATGGGAATAACCCTATTTTACCATCGAATATGATGTCTCCATCAGGCCCACAAAGTGGCCTACTCACAACAGCCATGAACATCACTTTAGTGATGAATCTCTTGGACTTACAGGACCTGTATGGCACATCTTCATCCGGCAACAGGTAGTATCTATCTGATGTCTTTGTCATGTAGAACCATTTCTCGTCAATATGAACAATGTTGTGCATTGAATGGTAAAGAAGTTTATACCTTCAACGATTGTAGGCTGAATATGAGAATGACACCATTTCATCCTTGCAATTTTGTTGGTTTCAGTAAGTGTAGGCTTGATAGCACTTGTATGAGGTTTCAATTGATTACTCTTAAGAAATCTACCAATTGTTGTCTTGCTTACTTCCATCTTAGAAGCAACCTTCCTTATGGTTGATCTCTCAAGCATGGACAGGTTTCTAAACTTGTCTTCATCTAACATGAGTGTGTCTTTGTGTTGATAACCTGTTACTTTGCCTTGCATCATGACAGGTTCCCCTCTGTCTATCTGCTGCTTACTGATGTGCCATATTCTCTCTGCTGTCCTTTTGTGGATGTTGAATTTATTGGCAGCCTCTGCACAAGAACCTCTTGGCAGCACTCCAGCGGTACTTCGCTGTAGAAGAAACTGCGCAATGAGGTTTTTTTGTTGGCTAGTCAATGCTAATGTAGGCGATGCCATCCACCTTGCCCCTGCCACTGCCCTTGCTGCTCCTGATCAGTGACCAACACTCTGACCACCTCATTCTCCATCAGGCCCGGTGATGAAAATTTTCTGAGGGTCTAATACAAAACCAATAGCTTTTCCTTTTTTTTTGGTTGGTGGAACTAAATGGAGAGTAAAATGAATGTATTTATAGGAGTTGGTGAACACTTTGAATTTGCTTGTATTTTTCCCTCCTTGTAAGAATTCCCTCCACTAAATGAAAGTGGCCTTTCCCTCTCAAGTTTTGGGAGGAGTTTGAATTGATATGCAACTTGCTACTTAATCACAGCTTGTACGAATTCTTTGCATTGCATAGCTTTAATTTGCATTTTGGGGCAGTGAACATTGAATTTGGTTAATGAGTATACAATTAAATTTAATTGCATTGTTTTTGGCAGTAAACATTAAATGTAGATTGAACATTAAATTTAAATTAAACATTGAATTGATTAAATTACATTTATTACACCAAAAGTCAAAGAGGTCCCACATTCCACTACCTACCTCCATTTACTACACCAACCATTCAAACACTTCCGTAAAACCCGTGCCGAGTCAAACAACGACTCCTAATCGGGGACGGAGGGAGTACAATAAAACCTAAATCATAGAGTAAACAAGGTCCAAACTAAAAGCCCAATAGTATACAT
>NW_024599018.1:0-35230 GCF_004379255.2 Salvia splendens | reverse complement strand
TATTTGTGGATCATATGCAAAACATATGGAAAATATCATTAATTAATTTTCATACATGAAAATAGGGAAATTCATGCAGGGAAATATGGAAATATATGGAATATTCATTAATTAAATTTCATGCAGTGAAATATGGAATATATAGAAATTCCCATTAATTAATTTTCATGCATTGAAAATATGAAAATATATGAAATTTTCCATTAATCAATATTATTCCTGGAAATATGGAAATATATGGAAAATTCCCATTAATCAATTTTCAGGCATGGAAACATATGAAAAAATGCCATTAATCAATTTTCATGCATGGAAATATGGAATTGACTTTAAAGAATTCCACCAATTTTTTATTTTAAAAGGAAAATTTCTCCGCACCCCCTTCTCATCTCGTCACAAGGACTTCACAACAGGCATCGCCAGAGCATCTGCACCGCACCGGTGATGCTCGCGACTCCCCTTCCACCACGACAGTCCACCCACGACCCACGCTAGCCTGTCCCCTCTCTTCCACAACGCATTGCGCCCACCACCCTGACACTGTTCTGTCGCCGCATCCCCCCTCTCCTTTTGGTTGAGAATGCTCTAATAAACTTCAATCACTTTTTTGTCTCTCTCTGTTATATTTCATCACTTTTTGCATTAAAACTCATGTCATACCTTATTTTTAAAGGATGAGGGCAGTATAATTAATAACAAATCATTTAATATCAACAAATAAAGAATAAGGAAGTCAATCGGACCAATATATTCTGGTTGTTGGGTTTTTCGGTTAGAGACCATTCCGATTATAATTTTTTCTGCTCATAAATCTTCAACCATAATTCTAAACCTTCGGATTATGGCAAATCATCATGCCAATCTAGCTCGAAAAATTTTATGATTATTTTAGACTAATTTTAGGTGAAAGCACGTACTGGTGCATTTTTATTAGCAATAAAAATAACCGCAAGTATACAATGTAGATTTAGTATAGTTAAAGGTTAGTAATGGATATTGAACTCGGGGAATAGTTTCGAAAACTAGTTACCAAGTACTCAGTTTCATATCCTATTTAAACAAACAGGGTTTTAGAATGAGAACACTACTAAACTAATAAGCAATTAAACAAAGCATTTTAATAAACAATGCAATTGAAAGCATAGATTGATTTGATTGGAAAATCATATGAAACAAGGGAATTCCGAGGATATGATACTAATAAAGTTCAATATAATGCTATGCAGACAACGATTGAAAAAATCATTTTGTCATTTTTAGTTGTCCACGATTTAAAAAATATTACTTTATTCTACTTTTTGGTATGTGAACCCTATATTCCACAAAGTCTTTTTCACAATCCATTATAAAGTTAATATTGAAAATGGGACTCACTAACTCTTTTCATTCACTTTTTCTTATAAAAGTTAAACAATTTGTTAAAACATGTGTCCAGTCAAAATGGCTCTTAGAGAGACGCTCCAAATCGGACGTTGTTTTGCAAAAATGATAATAAATAGTTAGAGTAGAGATAAAGTAAAGTAAGTAAGATAATAATGAATATACGACCCTCTTCTATATTATTCTCTCTCTTACTTTATTTTTCCTCCTCTTTAACTAGTTATTATCATCTTCGCAAAATAACGGCAAAAAAGAAACGCATCAGTTGTAGTGGTACAGAGGGAGTATTACTTATATAAAATTGTTCGACTATGTGAAAGAGTTAAATGGGTATGTAATTTAGGCATACAATAAGTTTCTTGAAAGCATATCAGTAAGTTAAAATTTTATTTCCATACTCCAAGTTGAATACGACAAATTTAAAATTAGAAAAAAATTATAATACTATTATACTCAGTCCATAATAAAATACTGTACGATAAAAGAGAGATATACATAAACAATTATTAAAGTAATATATACTAGAAGAAAATGAAATCTATATCATTAGAGAAAGAAATTAATCTAAATAAATGGAAACCAAATTTGATGGACGAACTAAATGAAAATAACCCTTTTCATTATAATTTTAATTAAAGTTAATTAAATATGAGGCTATTTAATTAATGTTCTTTTTTCCTCAATCACTTAGGGCTTGACCGGTAGGGGTTATAAAGTAAGAAAAAGGTAAAAAAATCATTGTTCTTCATCCTTCTTCCACATTTGGTAGATTTGAAAATTATCGGCAGACCCTGTAGAAAATCACTGGGTTTCATGCAAAGTGAGATAACTATTAGAAATGAGCCACTCACCCCTTAAAAGGCCTCATAAGGGGGAGGGTTATCCACACTTATATAGATTAGATTGGATCTTCACCAAGTCGATGTGGGACAGAATTTAGAGAATTTAACACGCCCCCTCACGTGTGGGCCGGAAAGGACATCGGTCTTCCATCACGTGGGTAGGCAATGCAAGAGAAACCATCATCGATGTGGGCCGGAAATGACATCGGTCTTCCACTCGTGAGGTAGATAAGAGATAAAGAGAAAACCATCATCGACTTGGGCCCGCTCTGATACCATATTAGAAATGGGCCACTCACCCCTTAAAAGGCCTCATAAGGGGGAGGGTTATCCACACTTATATAGATTAGATGGGATCTTCACCAAGTCGATGTGGGATAGAATTTAGAGAATTTAACAATACCATATTAGAAATGGGCCACTCACCCCTTAAAAGGCCTCATAAGGGGGAGGGTTATCCACACTTATATAGATTAGATGGGATCTTCACCAAGTCGATGTGGGATAGAATTTAGAGAATTTAGGGGAGGGTTATCCACACTTATATAGATTAGATGGGATCTTCACCAAGTCGATGTGGGACAGAATTTAGAGAATTTAACACGCCCCCTCACGTGTGGGCCGGAAAGGACATCGGTCTTCCATCACGTGGGTAGGCAATGCAAGAGAAACCATCATCGATGTGGGCCGGAAAGGGCATTGGTCTTCCACTCGTGAGGTAGATAAGAGATAAAGAGAAAACCATCATCGACTTGGGCCCGCTCTGATACCATATTAGAAATGGGCCACTCACCCCCTAAAAGGCCTCATAAGGGGGAGGGTTATCCACACTTATATAGATTAGATTGGATCTTCACCAAGTCGATGTGGAACAGAATTTAGAGAATTTAACAATAACTTTATGAATTTCTAGGAAATTTGGTGGTATAAGGTTTTCTCCTTTTGTGAGAAATCTGGTCACGAATTTTCCCTCCCACTTCTCCAACTGCAATCACAGTACGACATCTCATCGACCCAAAAACAGTGGTGGACACCGTAACTACTGATGAGGGGCTAAGCTCCTCCCAACCTTGTTTTAAAAAAATATTTCGATTTCAAAAAGTTTCAAATTTTTTAAGATGTGTCTTTAGTCCTTCCCAAGTTAATGCATTTGAAATCTAAATTGTTGAGAGATTAATGAGAAGGAGTAGCTGAAATTTCAAATTACTGAGAAAAACATAAAACAGTGGCTGAGAAATACTCTTAGGAAGCCGACGAAATGAAACAAGAAGAAGAATAGCAAAACTTCACTTGTCCTACTAGTAACTAGTAAAAAAAACTACGAAATGAAACAAGAAGAAGAATAGCAAAACTTCACTTGTCCTACTAGTAACTAGTAAAAAAAACTAAAGTTACGTGTCCTACTAGTAACTAGTAAAAAAAAACAATAGTCTTTACATGTATTACGATATTTTTTACTTTTAATAAAATTTAAAGTGTTAGACGTGTTTCATTAAAATTTTTGGTAATTAACATTGTTTTATTGAAGGTTATTGTTTTTTTTAATTTGCTTTGATGAATTTTATGTATTACTAATCTTTATTGTATATATTTTTATGGGCATGTGGTAATTTCAAGGCCAAAGTCCGGTATATCATTGTCATTCCCATTATAATCTACGTGTGGGAAGCTGTCAAAATTCATGCTCAAACTTGCCGGTTAACTGATTTCTTAATTTAGCTAAATTCTACCAAACAACATATACTCATGGAAAAAATATCCACAACCCATGAAAACATTACCGAACATACGTAAATTTCATTAATTTTCAAATTGTTAGTATATTAACTCTTTGCTTGTTTACCGGTGTCATAATGTAAACCATATCAAACTAATTTTAAATAGGAACCTTAGACGTGTTGGAATATACAAGATAGGTTAAAGGAGTAATTTAGTTTGGAAGAAATATTTGAGAGAAAAATTAGTGGAATATTGGGAAATATTTTAGGAGATGTTGGTGATGTGGAAAACTAAGGAACACTTTATTCTCAAACTTTCTCAGCTTATACAAAATGGTACATCTCTCTCATATTTATAGCAATTCACTCTCTTTTCTAGAATTATCTACTTCATTCTTTTAATTTCAAAATATCTAGATTTTGTTCTGATACTATCTATATCTAGAGAATTCTATCTCTAGTTAATTCTACTCAAATATCTAGATATTTTTGCATACCTAATTCTAGATAATTCTACATAATATCTAGATATTTGTATAATATCTAGATATTCCTATTACAAAATCAAGTTTATTTAATAATATTCCAACAAGACGTGTAAAGCTTATTGGGAAATTAGGTTATTATACTACTTCCGTTTTTTAAAAATAAAAAGTATTTCAATTTTGAACGGTCTCTTAAAAAGAAACTATTTTCATTTTGGGTCGTCTCTTAAAAATAGAAAAGTGGACCCTATAATCCACTAACTCTATTTCTACTACTTTTTCTCTTCCCCTTTCTTACTTATACTCCATTTTCTCCACATCTCTCTTACTTTGCTAATTCTTCGATCTCTCTTATTTTTACCAATTATGTATTAAGACTCGTGTTGTTTTAAAAGATTCTATTTTTCAAAGACGGAGATAGTATTAATTTTTCTGATGTTGAATTTTTGAAGATATTAACAAGGCCAGATTGCCTCATAAATTTGTTGCAGTAAATCAACCATTAAAAAATCAAAGTTTCCCATGCAAGCCCAAACCTCATAAAACACCTTCTAAATATTGTACAGAGATTATCAAAGGAACCATTTCAAGCTTTCCCGGCCGAGTCCTCCACCGCCTCCGCCTCCGCCTCCGTTGCCGTGGTGCTGATTGCCCAATCATACAAGTCAAACGGATCTAAATCACTATGACTATTGCCATCATCACGTGATGGAAACCCTTGTCCGAATAAACTCAATGGATTATCTCCAATTTCCCCCAAATCGGCAAAAAAACTATCTTGATCCGGCTTGTATGTTTCGTCGAATTCGACTTCAACCCGATTATCCACCTCTTCTTTGACGGCTCCATGGTTGTCTATGGAGGTTTCCTTGTGGTCGTGATTTTTGGGGTTTGTATCCTTTTCTGAGTCCTTGGTGGTCTTGGGTGGTTGAGATCGGGTGGAGCCGGCGAGGGCGTTGCGCTGCGTCGGCCACGGATGGTTGTGCTCCGAGGTGTAGGTGATCATGAGCATATTCGGGTCGGTTCGGCTCCGCTCCACTTGTTTCCTCGCCGAACACCCCTTTGAGCTACTACATCTGTAATAGCCCCTGCATATGTAGTAGCAATATTAACACATTATTGAACTTATTTGAAAGATCAATACATGGAGGTTATAATGAAATCTTTATATGATTTCGTTCTATAAACACAATGCAAAAGAATTAGATTGCGAATTAGGTAACCTACACACATTCTCATTACTTTTACTTATATTCCCCCACATGACTAGATAAAAAAAATAATTAATTAAGAGATTTTGCAAGTCTTTGGATAGTTATCCTTCATTATCTTCTATTTTGATAGGAGTATAACTTATATCCCTCTAGATGATCCATTTCTCGGGCAACACAGACTTTTATATATTTTATATATTGTTATTTTTTGTTAAGTGGAGAGATAATAATGCATAGATCAAAAAGACATGTCTTTTTATTATGAATGAATCATCTATATTATGACAGATCAAAGAGACATTCCCTTCATTTTCTAAAATACGAAGTTTGGATGGGTTTTAATGCGAAATTGGTAAAGTAAGAAAGAAGAATGAAAAAAAATGGATAAATTAAGACAAAGGAAGAGAAAAAGCAGTGGAGTTAGTGTTAGTGGATTGTAGGATTCACTTCTTAAAATAGAAAATTTCAATTTCTGGAAAAAAAACAAAAAGGAAAGAATTTCTATTTATAGTGAACGGGGGGAGTATGATGATACCTAGGATAAGGCGAACCCTTGATTGGCTTCTGTCCGTACTTCCGCCATGCCCAAAGATCCGATGGAACAACTTCTCCGGTAGCTCTGCTGTTTGCTGGTGCTGCTGCTGGAATACAAACTACTTTCTTCGCCTGACTTTTCCTACATTTAAATCTTGCGTCAAAATCAGTTTTTCTTTTTTTTCAGACATAAACTCGACTCAATTCATTTCAATTGCAGTTTTGTAATGAGAGAAGAAATAAAAATAGGCCAAAATGGCGGATAATATGATTTCAAGAAATAGTAATATCTGAAAACAATAGAAGCATGAAAGCAAAGTCTGATTAAATTTGAAGGGTTTGATTAATTAACAATCTCAATTAGTAGTAAAAAAATGAGTCAACCAAAACCCCATTTCGGGGTGATTGCCTCATTAATTAGGGCATGTGAACTTCCACAGATTATTAATGCAACGTGCAATATTTAAAATCCTACTATTGTTTTACTAACAATAATTCATAAAAAAAAATCCCACCTTCTTTTGATGGGCGTATTTCTCGGCGGCGGCGATGGAAGTTCACGTGGCTTGATATTCGGAGAGATTTCGAGCATCCTGGAGAAAGTGTTTGAGGGTGGATTGGAATTGTAGACGAGGTGAGAAGTGGTTGGAGGGGTTTGGATGAGAGGAATATCGGCGATGTAAGTGAATGGATCGCCGAAATATTCGGGAGGGTAGTTGATTGAAGTTCTTGATGCGGTGGCGATGGCGGTGGTGGTGGCGCGGACTACATCGGCTAAGTCGCCTTGATTGTTCTTCTCCATCATCTTAGTTAAACCAAATTAGGTAGCTTCTCATTTGAATTATTGACCATGCACTCCTAGCTCGATCTTAAGGTTTCTCAAGTTTGTTTGAAGATAACTGAGATTGGTTCTTTTAGAGAGAGGTGGAGATGTTGGGGAAGAAGGAGGAGAAAGAAAAGAGACGCTGACTTCGGATATGAAAGAGCTCTTTGCTTTCTCATTTTATTAGTCTTTTTTTACCATTTTATCAAATTAAGTAACTACACCTTCTCATTTCCGTCCATGTAAAATAGTATTCCTTCGGTCTCACTCAAGATGTCCGCATTCTTGAGTGACATGAGATTTTATGAGGAATGGTTAGGTGGAATAAGTAGAGAGAAGAAATTAGTTGAATATTTTAATGAAGAGAAATAAGAGAGAAATTTATTTCAAAATATAGAAAGTGGATATCTTGAGTCGGATAAACTAAAAAGGAAATATGGACATCTTGAATGCGACAAAGGGAATAGTAAACGACATGAGTTTTAATACTTCCTTTATTCCTTTTTAGGTTGTCCCAAGATAGTTGAACCATTTGTTTTTAACAAAAAACTTTATCATCTTTTATTCGTTACTCTCTCTCACTTTATCATCTTTATGTCAACGGTATACATTTTGGCAATATTGCTTTGTTGATTTTGATCACACATTTTCGTGCATTGTTTTGCCAGGGGGATCACACCGAAGCTAGCAATCAAAGTTTTTTATTTTTCATTTCTATAAATATATATTCCATATTTTATGCAAATTGTTGGACAAAAACTTTGATTTACCAAATGAAATCACAAAAAGGTTGGCTAAGTGATATTACAAATTCAAAATTCAGAAAATCTACTTTAATTTTCCAATTTGAAAATTAATTAAAATTCCCTTTTGTTGAGAGCATAATTGTTGATTGAACCTTAATCTTTTGTCTTTCAGTCACTTTCGTTTTCGTTTGTATCCTTTAATTTTAATTACAACACCTAGACTGAAGATATTTTTAAAATTTAGATAGTGTCTTTAAAAATATAAATTATCATTCTTAATTAATTTGAAAAAAATCCTTAAACATTCTTCTTTTGTATGGACACCTATGATTTAGTAATTCATTCATCTTAGTAACTAGGTTAGCTACTTACTCCCTATAAGAAATAAGACAAAACAATTCACAAGAAAACAAATTAACACTGAGATTATGTTTCAAGTATCCATAATTAGCCATATATATCGATCGATCAACAAAAGAGTCATATCCGAATATCATTCTGTGTGATCTAGAAAATTAATAATTAAGTCCCAATTTGAATACTTTAATCTACCCCATATAATTTAATAAGCCACATAACGGCAATGACGCATCGATGATTAAGACAGATAATAGTAATATTTTAATTATTAATTAATTAATTAGTTAAATAAAATATTAATTAGGATAAGAGTCATGTTCATATATCCGCACGCGTGAGATATGTCAGCCGTCGAGCTACCGGCCACCTCACCCACCACGTGTGATCTCGACCGTTGATGCAACCTACGTGGACGGCCGTGATTGAAAGCTGCCAGCCTTTTTTATGTTTATTTTATTATTTATTTTTGCTATCAAGGATACTTTTCAATTGTAATTAATAAATGTGTCACACTGATAAACAAGTCAAAAGTGGGGGTCCATGATCTATGTGTGATTAAGCGTTTGCCAAATTGATTCAAAAATATTAGGTTTGGAATTCACCAATTAAGGGTTGGGAAGGATTTTTTTTCTTTCCTCTTGATTAAGATGGAGGGAGATACTAGATGCATCGTCCATATTAAGAGTCTCAGTTGAATTCTGCGAGAATATTTAAGAAATATAAAGTAAAATTAATAGATTAAATAGTGAAATATGAATTTTATTTTTATACTCTCTCTGTCCAATAAAAATATATGAACTTTCCATTTTTATCCGTCCCACAAAAATATGTGCATTCCATTTTTAGAAATTTATATCAATTTAATAATATATGTTTCACTATCCACTAACACTACTTTATCTATCATTCTTCTCCCCTCTCTTACTTTACCATATCATTCTTCTCTCTCTCTTACTTTACCAATTATGTCTTAATTCTCGTGCCATATCCATTGCACCTATTTTTATGGGACGGGGGAGTATATTATTAATTTTGTAATGAACTGTGAGTATAATAAATTAGTAAGGCTATTATTGGCGAATAACAATAAAAATGATATGAGACTATTATTGGCGAATAACTCAGTATATTATCATCTATTGTAAAAATGAATTGAGACTATTATCGGCGAATAACAGTAAGTAGGACTCTAATCGCAACGGATGGAGTATATTTTATAAGTTCACATTTAAATTCATCTTATACTCGTATTTAAGAAAGGTTTTTGTCAAACTGTCTAACGAGTCATGCTTTTTGACAATTTTATATTACATCAAAGTTTATATTTTTATTATGGTTAATAAATATTTTGTTAATGTTTCGTTATATAGGGTTTCATTATTACAATTTCACGCAATCCACCACCAAGTCAAACGGCCGCAAATTGACAACTATTGTTGTGAAGGACTATTCCTCTGCAATTTATATGATTTGTTATTACACTTGATCTACTTAAGAGTACGGTTAGAATATAACAAGTCATCAAAACAATAAAATATAGTCTAAAATAAAATTTCAATGTATTAATTCTTCATAGAATTCAGTGTTTAATTTATTGAGATCGTGTAACTTAAATATTAATATAGTAGCATAAATTTGAGACCGGAAACTAGCAACATACTTATATAATTAAATATAAAAATTAAATTAATTAAATTTGAATGGTATACTTAATAATTCGGCCATCTCAGTCCAAATGACTATCATCTCTTTTTTGCGAGATCTATTTTATTATCCTAAGGAAGAACATCGGATATTATCTTAATTTTATTTGTTAAAATTGTTACTAAATTGGCAATAATCGTCGAAACTACCAGATGAGAATCGTAGCTAAGCCTTAAACAAATTCCATTAAATGCAACATTCAATAAAAATAATGCACTAAGTTCGCTTCTGAAAATAATCTTATCAATGGTAAAGGATATGACATATCAGCGTAGAATAATCCTAGAATTCTGTGGTAGATTGATTGGTCCAATTTCATGTGAGAAATGAAGACTTTACTTCCAATTGCAAAAATTAAAATCCTATTTTTTAGTATCATAATTTTAGCAGCATCGATTCGAGATCTCGTGCTCACTTTGAGTGCAATTTGATTTAAGTTTTTCTTTTCCACAAAACCAAAGTCATAAAAAATGTGTGTTTATATCTAGTTAATTAAGTGTTTCCCTTTCGGATTAATTCAAGGTTGTCACGTTGGGGAACATCATTAAACGTTGTGAAATTGTAAAGACAGCCGGCATAAGTCCTTGATTTCAGTCTACCAACTTGCTTTTATTTTATTTAATTCTTATCATTGCCTAGCTATAACATGGTAAGATGTCACATTATATAGAGATGAGAGTGGGGCATCTAGAAAATATTATTTGTATCAAGTCGATGGGGTTACCACTTACCCCTAAACCCTAAACCATTTGTTGATCATTGGGAGTGTATCAATTCATAATTAACTAATTCCAAGTATTACGAAAGCACAAAAATTATCCAGTTTTCATCTGGTAGTAAAAGAACACCATAACTTGCACAACTGCCATAAAAAAGACATTATTAAGATCTAGCATTAGTATGTAAATATCATTGTCAAGTCTATACCTGGCACAAGATTTACAGTGTGACAGCAGGAACACCTGACACTGGTTGCTCCAAGAGCATGCATAAGCAAGGTGTGGCAACCTCCACATATCAATTGAGCCATTTCCATCCCTGCATACAATACCAAAAAACACATAAACGTGAAATTCGATCAATTACACACTTTCTTGTTGTCACTGCCAATTATAGTGATAATTCACTAACAACACCTGGTCTGTGTGGTTGATTTACCAGTGCAAACAAGCCATCATTTATTTTCAAGTTTCTGGTGATTACAAGAGATAACAAAACCGGGCGTAATACAACCCAAAAGAAAGAAAAGGAGAAACTGAACTAAATGAAATTACAACGTAAGAATTCGAAACAAAGAACCGTGAACTAAGTTTAGCCGAGTCGAGGAGGCCTCTTCCCGCAAGACGAGATACGCCCCGGTAGTGCTCTTCGGTTTGGCGTGTCGTCCCCAAAGGTAAAACGGCTACGTCTCTATTGATGCAGCACCGCAATCACTAGAGCTCCGGCGAACTGGATGGAGGAGAGAGCAGAGCTTCGACAGAAAAACAATGCAGAGAGAGGGAGAGAGCTTATGCAGAGAATGCTTGTATGTGGTGTGTCCTAATGCAGTGGTATGGCTAGCCTATTTATAGGCCAAGCCACCATGCAGGGTCAACCAGCCATTGAAGGCTCATCATGGCCAATTCGTAACCGACGTCGGTTACAGGCGTGTGGCAGGAGTGTGCCATCCGTGTGTGGAGCGTGTGGATTTCTCACGTGGCACCCGTGACTGTGCCTCGCTTGACGACGTGTCAAGCCACTTGGATTGCTGACTCGGCGGTGGTCCAAAAAGAATAGTTTGGGCCAAGCCCCAAGCCCAAAGACCAATTGCCAAGATCCAAGTCCAAGTCCAAGATCAAGATCGGGATCGGGCTCGGGCTCGGGCCCGAGGCCCGCGGCCCGCGGCCCGCGCCCACGCCCACGAGCACGGGCTCGGGCTCGGGCGGGGCGGGCGGCGGTGGCGGCGCGCGCGTGTGCGCGCGTGTGGGCTTTTTCACCCATCTTGATCCACTATAATTATTAAGTAACATAAAGTCACTTAATTTAAACACATTAAAGATGTATTAATCTTCCAATGTGGGATAATTAACACTAGTTAATTATTCCCTAAGCACATGCTCCAAGCTTTAATTAAAAGCTAATTATGCCCAACTTTAATCCACTATTTCTCAGTCACCGGAAATCGGATTTGAGAAAGTGAATATACTACATTTATCTACGTAAAATGTAGATCGACGCTATATCATTTAATTTCACAAAATTAAATGTCTCGTCACATTTATTCTTTGGTCAAAACCATTGACCGGGCATATTTAATCCATGATTTTTACAATCCCCCACATGAGTGGAAATAGCCAAATGCATATGCATGCATACATAAGCTCAACCCTCGAGAGGTATATAAGCATAAGGATAGGTAGTTGTTGACTTTGAACCCTCCATAGTCGACACCATCGGATACACAGGCGGCTTAGTAGCGCGATGCTTTGAACTAATCCCCCACGGCGTGCACCGAGACAATGGTGTTAACGCTTAAACACCTCAACCTCATCCGTTCTCACGTTTTGTGTCCATTGCGGTCTTGGACACCACTTTGGATTCATAAGTACGTTTTATGAAGCGACCACACTTCGCACTTACATAGATGATTCTTAGTCAAGTACCTTGCCATACTTGGTCTCTTTGAGAACTCCATCTCTTTGAGATCCTTAAGAATCATTAAAAGTCATAGACTTAGCCTTTACCACAAGGCAAGTTCTCCAACACTCTATTGCTCTTAGGGAATAGATATAGTTGAGTGTTTCTCTTGAACTCTCATAGCTTAGTTGTCCCTTTGAACCAAGTTCTTGGGATCTCCAGTCATCATGGTTGGGTTACCACTATGATAATTCTTTAGTTTGTGGATTTCAAACCCATTCCCTCTAGCAACTTATTCATTTGATCACGGTTTAACCCTTTGGTTAGCGGATCCGCTAGATTATCTATTGACTTCACATAGTCAATTGTAATCACCCCTGTTGTGATCAAATGTCTCACGGTGTTATGTCGTCGACGTATATGTCGAGACTTACCGTTATAGAAGCCATTGTTTGCCCTTCCAATAGCTGCTTAGCTATCGCAGTGGATCAGCACTGGTGGCACTGGCTTAGACCAACATGGAATGTCTTCAAGGAAGTTCTTAAGCCACTCGGTTTCCTCACCAGCCTTATCCAAGGCAATGAACTCCGATTCCATTGTTGATCGGGCTATACAGGTCTGTTTTGTGGATTTCCACGATACAGCACCACCCCCAATAGTAAAGACGTATCCACTTGTCGAAAGTGAGTCTCTATTATCAGATATCCAATTGGCATCACAGTACCCTTCAAGTACCGGGGGGTATCTCGAGAAGCGTAGCCCATAATTTTGAGTATGTTTTAAATATCTCAAAACCCTTACAAGAGCTCTCCAATGCTCTTTGTTTGGATTGCTCGTGTAACGACTCAACTTGTTCACGGCACAAGCGATGTCAGGTCGAGTGCAATTAGTCAAGTACATAATGCACCCGATGACCCGTGCATACTCTTCTTGACGGGCTCGCCTTTATTCTTGCTCAAGTGAACGTCGAGTTCAATTGGAGTCTTAACCGGCGCGCCATCATAGGCTTTGAATTTATTCAATATCTTCTCAACATAATGTGATTGTGTTAAGATGATTCCATCATTCGTTCTTAGAATCTTCATTCCAAGAATTACATCGGCTAGACCCTTGTCTTTCATGTCAAAGTTTCTCTTTAACATGACATTTGTATCGTTAATTATTTGAGTGTTGCTACCCAAGATTAACATATCATCAACGTAGAGACACACTATAACATGACCGTTATTAGTGCTCTTGATGTAGACACATTTGTCGCACTCGTTGATTTTAAACCCATTTGATAACATCACATTATCAAACTTCAAGTGCCATTGCAATGGCGCTTGTTTCAATCCATATAGGGACTTTACGAGCTTGCATACCTTTTTCTCTTGTCCAGGTACTACAAACCCTTCGGGTTGTTCCATATAGATTTCATCTTCTAGTTCACCATTTAGAAACGCGGTCTTTACATCCATTTGATGAATCTCAAGATTGTGCAATGCAGCAATAGCGAGAAGCACTCGTATAGATGTAATCCTTGTTACAGGTGAATAGGTATCGAAGAAGTCATGTCCTTCCTTTTGTTTAAAACCCTTTACTACTAATCGGGCTTTATACTTATCAACTGTTCCATCGGCCTTAAACTTTCTTTTAAGAACCCATTTGCATCCTAAAGGTTTAGCACCTTCGGGCAAATCAACCAACACCCATGTGTGGTTTAGCAAAATTGAATCAATTTCGCTTTGAACAGCTTCTCTCCAATGCAGCCGTCTGGGCCAGCAAAGGCTACTTTTATCGATGTTGGTTCTTCATCCAACATGAAAGCAATGTAGTCAGGACCAAAAGTTTTTGGTGTTCTGACTCTATTACCACGTCTTAGTACTGTATCTTTTGGATCGGGCCTTGCACGCTTGCGCGATTCAGGTTCCGCATCTGCTGATTTAGAACTAGTGGCTTCTTCTTCCACTTGTTTAGAACTAGTGGCTTCTTCAATTCTTGTCTCAGAATTGGTTGAGACTTTTTCCTTGTCTTTGCAAGGAAATGTATTTTCGAGAAATACAGCATTCCTCGACTCAATTGTTGTTCCTACTGTGATAGTCGATATTTCAGACTTGTGAACAACAAATCGATATGCACTACTCTTAAGTGCATATCCAATGAAGATACCATCAACCGTTTTAGGTCCGATTGTAACTTCTTTGGGCGGAGGAACCATTACCTTTGCCAAACACCCCCACACTTTGAGGTATTTGTAGGATGGCTTCCTTCCCTTCCACAACTCATAAGGAGTAAGATCTTTTCCTTTGAGAGGGATCTTATTCAAGATATAGTTGGCTGTCAAAACAGCTTCCCCCCACATGTTATGTGGTAATCCTGAAGTTAGAAGCAGTGCATTCATCGTCTCTTTTAGAGTTCAATTTTTGCGTTCTGCAACACCATTAGATTGTGGTGAATATGGAGCAGTTGTTTGATGAATTATACCACTTGCGTTGCATAACTCCTCAAACGGGGCTACATATTCTCCTCATCTATCGCTTCGAATCATTTTGATTTTACAACCAAGTTGATTCTCAACTTCGTTCTTATAATTTTTGAACGCCTCTATTGCTTCATCTTTACTTCTTAAAAGATAAATGTAGCAATATCTTGTGCAATCATCTATGAAAGTGATAAAGTACTTTTTACCACCTCTAGTTTGCACCATCTTTAAATCACATACATCCGTGTGAATTAATTCAAGGGGTTTTGTGATTCGTTCAACCGAGTGAAACGGCAACTTAGTCATTTTTGCTTCAAGACAAATTTCACATTTATCTTGATTATCCACTTCATTAGCCTTTAGTAAATCTAAATTCACTAATCTTTTAATGGCTTTTGAATTTACATGTCCCAATCTACAATGCCACAAATTTGAAGACTCGGTCAAATAAGAGGAAGTAGATGCTTATTATTATTGGCCAATGGCTTTGCAACACTGCGAGTTGCTACACTAAGCTTGAAAAGCCCGTCGGTTACATAACCTTTTCCGAGGGATTTTCCAAACTTATACAAGACAAACCTATCAGACTCAAATACAAGTTTAAACCCTTTATTAACTAGTATTGATCCTGACACTAGGTTCTTGCGGATGTCCGGGACATGCAGCACATCCTTCAACGTGATAGTTAGGCCAGACGTCATCATGAGAATCACGTTGCCAACGCCGAGGACTTCGGACGATGCTTGATTCCCCATGTTGATTTTTCTCCCTTCAACGTTGTTGTAGGTGGAGAACATACTCCTATCTGCACAAACATGTGCAGTAGCGCCGGTATCAATATACCAGCCACCCTTGTTGTTGTTGACAAGGTTGACCTCTTCAGTGACCACAACAATGAGGTCGTTCTCATCCCAGTCCTTGAATTCCTTCTCAATGACGTGGGCAGCCGGCTTCTTCTTCTTGCTGCGGCAGTCTTTAGCAAAGTGGCCTGGTTTGCCACACTTGTAGCAGTCGCCTTCAAACTTCTTTGAAGGCTGTTTTCCCTTCCCTTTGTCGTTTGGACGGTTTGGGCGAGGGCGTTTGTTGGAGGGTCCGCCCCGCTCCAACAGATTGGCCTTGGCTTCATTTGGGGTGAATCCCTTAGCCTTTTGATCACTTTTGCGCACGTCGGCCTCGATGCGCAACTTCACGATCAAGTCTTCAAGGGTCATCTGCTTTCGCTTGTGCTTGAGATAACTCTTGAAGTCCTTCCAACTTGGAGGGAGCTTGTCAATGATCGTGCACCTTAGGAATTTGTCGGGCAAGGTCATCCCTTCAGCCACTAATGAGTGGATGATCATTTGGAGCTCTTGGACTTGCTCCATGACGGGTCGAGAGTCGACCATTTTGTAGTCCATAAATTTGGAAGCTACAACTTGCTCCGTCCCTGCAGCATTATCTATGCTATACTTCTTTTCTAGGTTTTCCCACATTTGTTTAGATGTGGTTACATTGGAGTATACATTGTACAAACTATCATCTAAAGCACTTAGAATGAAATTTTTACAAAGGTAATCTCCTTTCCTCCAAGCTTCAAATCTGCCATGACTTCGAGCCTAGTCTCTGGTCGCTTGGTGCGGGCGGCTCGTTCTCCGTGAGGAAGTTGGCGACGCCCAATGTTGTCAAGTAGAACAACATCTTCTGGTACCACCGCCTTGAAGTCAGATCCTCCAAACTTTGGTGGCTTCTCGGCGGGTGGCATCATTCTTGGTGCCATAGGTGCCGCACTTGGTCCATTGAAGGAACCAATTCCGTTGCCCCGAAGGAGCCAACAACTTGGTTGGGCATAGAGCCCCCATGTTCGTGTTGGGCATAGTACCCCCCACATTCGTGTTAGGCATAGTGCCCCCACATTCGTGTTGATCCCGAAGATCCAACACCAGTATTGAGCCCGAAGGCACCAACACTCGATCCATTAAAGGATCCGAAGGAACCACTAAAAGTGGAACCAACCGAACCACCAAAGGTGGAACCAGTGGACGCCCCGAAGGGGTTGTCCCAAACCCAAGGGACGGTGGATGAGGCAGCTGGGAAGCCGGGGGTTGGCATCATCGAGGGAATCGATGAAGTGTTGACCGGTCCAGTGGTCGCCATGGTGGAGGGAATGGCAGAGGTGGTGGTGGCAGCAGCAGTGTTGGATTCCGTCGACATCTCCAGCAAAGGTTTAAGTTTCGAAAGTTTTTAGTTCAGTTTAAAAGGTCCAAATCCCTTCAAAGGCAAGTTATCTCGTCTTGCGATTGTTGGTTTCTAGTGATTACAAGAGATAACAAAACCGGGCGTAATACAACCCAAAAGAAAGAAAAGGAGAAACTGAACTAAATGAAATTACAACGTAAGAATTCGAAACAAAGAACCGTGAACTAAGTTTAGCCGAGTCGAGGAGGCCTCTTCCCGCAAGACGAGATACGCCCCGGTAGTGCTCTTCGGTTTGGCGTGTCATCCCCAAAGGTAAAACGGCTACGTCTCTATTGATGCAGCACCGCAATCACTAGAGCTCCGGCGAACTGGATGGAGGAGAGAGCAGAGCTTCGACAGAAAAACAATGCAGAGAGAGGGAGAGAGCTTATGCAGAGAATGCTTGTATGTGGTGTGTCCTAATGCAGTGGTATGGCTAGCCTATTTATAGGCCAAGCCACCATGCAGGGTCAACCAGCCATTGAAGGCTCATCATGGCCAATTCGTAACCGACGTCGGTTACAAGCGTGTGGCAGGAGTGTGCCATCCGTATGTGGAGCGTGTGGATTTCTCACGTGGCACCCGTGACTGTGCCTCGCTTGACGACGTGTCAAGCCACTTGGATTGCTGACTCGGCGGTGGTCCAAAAAGAATAGTTTGGGCCAAGCCCCAAGCCCAAAGACCAATTGCCAAGGTCCAAGTCCAAGCCCAAGATCGGGATCGGGCTCGGGCCCGAGCCCACGAGCACGGGATCGGGATCGGGCCCGCGGCCCGCCCACGCCCACGAGCACGGGCTCGGGCGGGGCGGGCGGCGGCGGCGGCGCGCGCGTGTGCGCGCGTGTGGGCTTTTTCACCCATCTTGATCCACTATAATTATTAAGTAACATAAAGTCACTTAATTTAAACACATTAAAGATGTATTAATCTTCCAATGTGGGATAATTAACACTAGTTAATTATTCCCTAAGCACATGCTTCAAGCTTTAATTAAAAGCTAATTATGCCCAACTTTAATCCACTATTTCTCACTCACCGGAAATCGGATTTGAGAAAGTGAATATACTACATTTATCTACGTAAAATGTAGATCGACGCTATATCATTTAATTTCACAAAATTAAATGTCTCGTCACATTTATTCTTTGGTCAAAACCATTGACCGGGCATATTTAATCCATGATTTTTTCAAGAACAAGATTCTGGAGAATATGCAGTAAGATCAGGCCACCAAGAAATAAAGCACAGCTAGAGGAGTAAATACTAGTAATAAAGTATAAATGTAAAACACAAATTGCTCCAATGCATGATAGGAATTACTCAAATTACACCCAATGAGAAGGGAAGGAGATAGAGATGGCTGCTACCGAAGTGGTAATGGCGAACTATAGGCACGATAAATGTGAATTCTTCCGAGTTTAAAACCAAATTTGCCAACACAATTGTAACATATAAATGTGAATTCTTCTAAGTATCCATGCATTAAAGGCAACGAAACAGAGTCCTAACAAAAAAACTCCTTTGTTTCTCTGGATATTACAGAAATTTGAAAGCTACATGAATTTCGAGTTTAAAACTAGCTAAATTGTGTAAGATAAAAGTGCATTCGTCTAATAATTCATTATCCATACATTAAAAGCAACAAAACAAAGTCCTAACCATAAATGCCGCACATTAAACCTCTCTAAATTATCACTGATTCACACAATTGAACAGAAATTGCAGCGCAATTGAACAGAGAATAACAAGCAGAGATGAAGATTTTGTCAGACCTGAAGAACCGGCGGATTGCAGTGCGAGAAACTCTGTAATTCCTAAAACAGCGAAATCTCACGAGCAGTTACTGCAACAAACAACCAATGCGAACAAAAAAATAAATTTGAAAAAGAACAAGGTAGTTAGATCTGGCGCGATTGCAATTGGATTAGATTGAATTTTGTTGTTTTCTTCTCCGTTGAAGATTATGAAGGTCAACAGAGAAGACTAAATATACAAAATTAAACATATCATTTCAATTCTTGGCCTTTATATAATCTGAATTCTTTATGCATGTGTGGTTACGTTCGCTCTGTCTGAATACTCTCTCTAGAAGCTTCCATAAATAATTAACTTAGACGTTACATAAATACCTAATTAGGCAAGTCCAAAATTAGTCATTAGGAAAATATAGTTGCATATTTGCCGTACCTCATAAAAATTAGTATAGTAATTACTAGTATCAAAGGTTTCTTGATAGAGACTCTTTTCGTTTGTGGTATTTTTCAATTTCTTGTACTATTTCTTTTTCATTTTACTTCTTTTAGCATCAAAGGTCTATCTATCTTTTTCATGTCAATGTTGTCACAAGTAGTTGTGTAGTTGTTACATTAACAGAAGAATAATTAGGAGTAACGAGAGACAAATAATTATATGATAAGCCAGTGAAAGAAATGCAGCAGTTTTACTCTTGATGGTATTTCAAAAAGTTTAGAGTAAATGTCATAAAAGGTCTTAAACATATGATAATTTACGATTTTGGTCCATAATATTATATTTTGAATTATTCCGTCCCTCACAATTGAAAACGGGCTCGATTTAGTCCTTTTTGGACGGTGCTGTTTAAAAATTACGATCAACGGGAGTTTATGCTATTTTTTACTGGATTAGGTTACTAATTAATTACATTTTATTAACACTTAAAATATAACCTAATTTATTTGGAAAAATTGTAAATGAAAATGAAAATGCTTCTAACAAAAAAGCACAAGATACAAAACTGAATTTTTTCTCACACTTATTTTATTCTGAATCGTCACTCTCTCTCATATACTAAATCGTTACTCTCTCACCCCTCTGCACATCAAACAAAATCAATTGAACCCTAGTTCTCCCTAGGGGGCGAAAGAACAACAGTTCTCCTTGATGAACCCTAGTACTCGCTGGTGAAACCCAACCGTCGAAGCAAACCTTAGTTCTCCCCGACGATCCTGAACGCTAGACGAAACCCAACCCGTGATTTAGCTAAAATTGAACCGACGAATGACGAACCCTAATTCTCCATGAGTTAGTTCATGTATGACAGTTATCATCATTGCATCGGCACTCCTCGCGACAACTATTAGACGTATGAGAGGAGGATGAAGTTGAAACAAAGCAGTCCAGCTCCTCTAACTGAATATGGCAAAGGTAAACATGCTTCTGTCATTTTCATCTCTTTTAGAACGCTCCATAGTTGACGAAGTTGGGTTGCTGTCGAGACTTAGGGTTCTTGCTAGAACTAGGGTTCTTGATGTGGGGGGAGCAAACCATATCCCACATCGGAGAGTGGGTAAGAGATGCAAACATATACATGGGCTACCCCAACTCCATTAGTATGAGAGCTTTATCCAAAGCGAAAATATCATACTGATGTGGAGTTGGGTGTGAGCCGTTGAACCCTTATAGTGGTATCAAAGCTCTAGTTCAGGGGCAGGGCTGTGTGGCTTGTGGTTTGGTGAATTGCGCTTGCAAGTTCTCTGATGTCTTTGTGTGAGCTCGACCAGGACCTGTGGTGACCTGTGACTTGTGTGTGATATTGGTTTGGTGGTTTTGGTTTAAGGGGAGGATTGTGGGGAGCAAACAATATCCCACATTAGAGTATGGGTAGGAGTTGCAAGCATATATATGGACTACCCCAACTCCATTAGTATGAGCCTTTTGGGGAGTACCCAAGAGCAAAACCGTGAGGGCTTTACCTAAACCGGACAATATCAATCGAATGTGGAGTTGGGTGTGTGTCGCGAACCCTAACACTTTAGAATAAATGAACCGAGGAAGAAGATTAATATAAAACACGATAATAAAATGAGAAAGAAAACAATGTAAAACGTGTTATAAAACACAAGAAGTTCTTTTTATTTAATTTATTTTCCGAATAAAATCATAATACTTTCGAAAATAACTAAATATTCTAATTTAAACCCCTAAACTCCTAAACTGCCGTTGACCATCATTTTTAAACGGCATTGTCCATAAAGGACTAAATTCGGACCGTTTTCAATTGTCAGGGATAGAATAATTCAAAAGATAATGTTATTGACCAAAATCGTAATTCATAATATTTTGGAGCCACTTTTGGCCTTTAGTCAAAAGTTTATCAATTTCGTTGATGAGTGTACACCTCTTCAAGATAGACCTAGAGTTGCAAAACACAAAGATGATTATTTCTCATTAACAAAAAAGGAATTGAAAGGACACTATAATTATTTCTTTCCCCTTATCTTGTGCAGGAAACTTAACATCTTCAGACAACTTTTTAATAATTCAAACTCTTGGCTAACACATCCCTTCAATTTGAGAGAGGCAAGTGAACAAAGTCCAAATTTGTTACATAACCTATTGAATAATTGGAATCTTAGTGGTTTAGTTAATAATATATCAGCCACTTGATCAATTATGGGCACATGTCTTATATCAATCAGTTTAGCAACCCCTATATCCCGAACAAAATGGATATTCAATTCAATGTGTTTAGCCCGAGAATGTAGAACTAAATTAGAAGCCAAAGAAATGGTACTAAGATTGTCAACCCATATGACAGGAGGTGCTTCTAGCTTTATGTTTAATTCATGTAACAGAGACCGGATCCAAGCAACTTTAGAAGTGACATGAGTCAAACTTCTATATTCTGTCTAAATGCTTGATCTTGAAACTACCTTCTGCTTTTTAGCACACCATGGCACTAAGTTATCTCCAAACTGAACACAATATTAACCTTCTATCATCAACATCAAATGACTAGTCTAAACTAAGAAACCAGCGAATCTAAATTTAGAAGCTTTAATGGTAGACCATAATCAAAAGAACCATTGAGATATCTTAAAATCCTTTTAACAACTCTCCAATAAGTATCAATAGGACATGACATGTATTGACTTACTTTATTCACAAAGAAGCTTATTCGTCTTGTAATTGTCACATATTGTAAGCTCCAACAACACTCCTATATAGCTACCATCTAAAGTTGGTTTTTCATTTTCCTTACTCAACTTTAAATTAGAAATCATATGAGCAGGGAAGGATTTGGCCTATATCATTTTCACCTTCTTAAGAAGTTCAGTTATGTATCCTGCTTGAGATACGTGAAAACCTTGAACAATATTTGACACTTCAATGCCAAGAAAGTGTTTTACCTCCCTTAAATCCTTCAGAGATAATTTCTAATTTAGCTGTTGAATATCTCTTTAAATCCCAGATTGAGAATGGCGAGGTTTTTATGAACGACAAGCGTGAATTCGAACCAAGTTATATGGAAAGATAACTGAACCGGTTGGATCAGTTAGCAAATGTCGTTGTCACTTGATCAAGACGATCTCGCTTTCGCTCGTTTACCCACCAAAGTAATTTATAACTCCCAATTTTGCACTACTTTAACAGTAAAGCGGCAAGTTCGGGGTCGATCCCATAGAGAAGTTGGTGTATCAAGTATGTGAATAGGGGGTTGGCTGCTGCCACGCTTTAACTTGGGAGTTTTTAACTATCGATTTTACTCTAGACAGAATTAAACTGGCTAATTTGAAAAAGGTAAATTTAACTACTGGATCAAGTGCATCAAAACGAAACTGAAACTAAAGCAGTAAATGCGAGGATGAAAACGAAAACAACTTCGATTAAACTAGAACAGTACAGTCTGAATTTTAAACTAAGCTAACACTCTGGAAATTACGAAAGCAAGTAAAACCGAGAAGAGCCTCGGCGGGAAACTTAAGTCTACGCCGACAGATAACAAGTATTCTGCAGCGCTTCTTCAGTCGCCCTTTCTAACTAAATATTACTTTATCTAAGCTAAGCTAAGCTATTCTAGAGAACTGAACTAAGCTAGAAAACTAAGCTAAACTAGGCGGAAAGTAAAGGATCGGATATTTTTCATGTGGTGGCACATTCTCTATTTATAGGCTCGGCACGACCTCCAGCTGGATAACGATCTTGGCAGGGAATATTCGCTCATGCTGAGAGTGAGTGACTCATTGATTGCTACGTGCTCTTCTTCTAGAACGACGACGCTTTTCAGTAACAAATTCGTGACTCAGCTCCGTCATTGCGTCTCATATATCAGCACGTGTCCCCTTCTAGAACGTTGTCCTTGATAACAGAATGCTGCGCACCATCCAGCTCATAGCCTCGCGTGTCCTTCTTCTGACATCCAGTGGTCCCCTCCTTAATTATTTGATTACTCCTCTTGATCAACTTCCCCAAAATCTGGTCTTTTTTGCCTACTGTACTCGCTTGATCAGTTTGGTCTTGTTGCTTTGGTCAAGCGGCATTCCTGCACATTTAACACTTGCTTTGCACGATAAACTGATCAAGTAGAGTACATTTTACTCTTAAACAGATGCATGAAATGAGCCTTATCAGAGAACTTCTAGTGAAAAGTATCATCAATATGAAATAAAATATAGATAGTTTCACTTGGATTTGAGTCGAAGAGAGTGGACTCCATAGTGAGGAACCAAGACCTAAATGTCTGTTTAAGGTCATACAGAGTTTTGTTAAGTATACAAACCATGCGTGGAGCGCCCTACTCAAAACAAGGTGATTGTATCATATCAATCTCTTCTTCTAGATCATCATGAAAAAAACATTATTAACATCAAGATGCTTGATAGACCATCCATGAGTAAAAGCAATAAGTGAGCATTAGTCTAATGGTATTTGGCTTGATGACCGGGCTGAAAGTGGAAGTCAAAGCCAGATTTTTGGGAAAAGTCTTGGGCAACTAAACGAGCTTTATGCATTACTATAGAGCCATTAGCATTCTTCATAATCCTAAAATCCCAAGTTGATCCAATAAGGTTCTTTCAAAAGTGAGAAATGTGAGAGTCTGAGTCTGATTTCGAAGGAGAGCAAGAAATTCTGCAGTCAATGCACATTTCCAAACAGGGATTGCAAGTGCTATCTAGGCAGATTGATGGATAATGAGATAACATTCATCTTCTTTTTTCTCAAGAGGCATCATCAATGGGAACCTTGGGCATGAAAATGCCATGTTTAGCTGTAGTGATCATAGGAGAATGATTGAGATGGCCAGTGACAACTGGAGTATGAGAAATGGGAGTAGGACATGCTAATGGAGAAAGAGTATGAAAAAGGGGAGGTGTGGTGATTGAAATAGTGTTAGAAATAGAATCAACATTTGTGATTGGAGTAGAGAGAGAGTGTTAGAAATAGAATCAACATTTGTAATGGGAGTAGAAAGTGTTAGAAATAGAATCAACATTTGTGATGGGAGTAGAGGAAGAGAAGTTGATAGGAAATGAACTATGATCATGAAGAGTGGAAAAAATTATTAAAGGGAAAGTTAGTAAAGTGTGGAGTGGTATATAATGGTGGAACATAAAAATATGAGAGATAGATGGAATAGGAGAAGTCAATTGGGGAGTGGTGAGATGAGTACAAATTTGTATGGAAAATTGATTCATTCCTAGAAATAATGACTTTCCTGCTGTTAAGATGAGCTTTATAACCTTTTAACCTTAAAAGACTGTTGAATCTAATATGCCTACATTTTCTTTCTACAAGACCATTTTGGTGTGGAGTTTAGGGACAAGAGTATACCCTCAGTTTGGAAAAAATAGTTAAACTTTTGTATTCACCTCTACAATCACTTTGAAGGATTCTAAGTTTGCAACCAAGTTGTTTTTCAGCCACAGACTTGAAGTGTTTGAAAGTAGAGAGAAGTTCATCTTTTGTTTTAAGGAGATAGATCCAAGTGAATCTACTATAATGATCAATGAAATTCACATAGTATCTAAAACTATTCCTAGAAGTAATAGGAGTTGGCCCCAAAGACCAGCGTGCACAGGCTCTAAAGGAGCAGAATGAGTTGATGATGTAGGAGAATAAGACAACTTGGAAATTTTGAAATATAGCAAGAATGACAAATGAGATCAAACTTCATTGAATGATAAGGAATTTTACAATCTACTAGAATCTTTTTTACAATAGGAAGAGCACAATGCCCCAACATTTGGTACCAAAGTTCTAGATTATCTGGTCTATTACAAGAGAAGTGAAAAATAGGAACAGTGTGAGAATGAGCATCATGGAGTTGAATCGTGATTGAGGAAAACTGAGTTGTATGAGTGACTGAAATAGTTGAAGTAGCTTTAGGCTTGTGGAAGAGGAATTTGTAGAGACAATTTTCAAGGACGCCCCGTAGAAGAATTTCCCTGAAAACCCGATCTCTCATAAGGCAGTAAGAAGAATGAAATTCAAAATAAATTTGGCTATCTTTTGCAAAATGGGAAATGCTAAGTAGATTCTTAGAAACATTAGGGACATGTAGAAGATTGCTAAGGGGAAAGCATTTGAAATTAGGAGTTTGAGAAGTAGGAATCACAATAGCACTACCAACATCAGTGTTGTTAGGGTCGCGGGGCGAGCCGGGGCGATGAGGTCAAATCCGGGGCGCGGGGCGTTGGGGCGAGCGGGTCGAGAGACCCACGAATCGGGGCGTACCATTAGCCTAATTATGTTATATCTATACTTTTAATACAGGTTAATGAAATTCATTACCTGAAAATGACTTTTTGGTGTGAAGTACAATTTTTTAGATTATTTATTATTTATGTAGTACTAATATTTAAAGATAGTTAATCAATATAATGAATATTTTAACTGTAAAAAGACTAAAATGTTTACTGTTCTAACTTGGGGAGTGGGTAACAAAAAGAATTATGAGTAATAAATTAATTGCACTAACTATTGCATGAGAATCGATACAGGTTACTATTCTCTAACTTGAGTGGGTGAAAAAGAATTAATAATGTAGTTAGTGGAAAGACAAGTGTAAAAAAAAATCAATTAATTAATGTAGAGAAAACATCGAAAAGTGGGTCGTAGAGATGAAGAGGCTGAGAAAACAATTAATTATTAGAAAAGAGGAAAAGGTATGTTAAAGTAATGAATGCCTCGATTCTCTACCCATAAGAGCTCATCTCCATTTTCAAAACCCATAAAAAATTAGTCAACAAAGCAGGGAAAACCACTTCGGCTCCAGTCGCCGCCCCCCCGCCCCGTCGCCCCAACGGCGCCCCATGTATCTCGCTCGACTCACCCATGTCGGGGCGAAGCCGGCCTCGACCTGAGCGCCCCGCGCTCCGGGCGCTCTCGGGTCGCGTTTTTGACAACACTGACCAACATGAGCAATATCAATACCAAAATCAAGACTAAGATGCAAGGAATTACTTCCATGATATTTTGCCGCACATTTCAAGTTAGAAAGAAAGATCATTTAATACATGATGCGTGAAGGATTGTTCAAAACGATACCAACAACGAGTTGAGGTATGACCTATGATTTGACATAATTGACAAGTGAGTGTCCCTCAAGATCTACCTCTTCCGCTAGATCTTCCACCTTTGCATCCTCTAAAATCAGATTCATAGTTGGATCCTCTTCCACATTCATCATTTCGATTGAAGTGATTGTAGTCTTCTGTTCAAAGAAGGAGCAGAGCCAGCCATATTGATTTTGGATGATTTTGCAGCTTCTATTCTAGTATCAAAACTTAATTATAAAGAAGTTACCTCTTGCATGCTCCAAGAGCATCAGCTCTAGCAAATATGGCAACCATGACTGAATCATATTTTGATCCAAGACCTCCAAGCACATAAAGAATTTGATCATCCTCTAAGAATTACAACCAGCAGTAGCAAGCACATCACATCAACACTTGAACTTTCCCAAATATTCTGTAATAGATTGAATCAATATCTTAGCCGATTGAAGCTAAAGTCTATACTGCATGATTTTGGCCTTTGATTGGCCAGCAAAATTAGCTTCTAGAGCTGATCGGATCTCATGAATAGTTGTTAAGCCAACCATGTGAGCAAGAACACTTTGAGTAAGTGAGGATGGATCCATGGGGCTAGAAATTGGTCTTGTTTCCTCCATAGTAGGAACCCAGGATTTACTTTCTTTTGTGTTGTTGCTTCAATAGAAATGAGCCTAGGAGGAGCAGTTTCTTTTCCAGAAAAGGATAACTCAGATCTAGGACTCGATTGGTGGATATAAGATGTTGCTTCCATACTAAATAATTGATTTTTGTGAGTTGTATGGCTATAGGATGTGTTGGATGGAGTTAACACCTAGGATATGTGTATATAGTGTGTGTTGTGTTTGTTGTGGGTAGTGTATTGTTTATACAGAGTGTGTTATTGTGTGTGCTCGCATTGTGAATGCTCTTATTCTATAGGCAACAATTTGGAATTGAATTAAAATTCATTCCAATGCAATTCCATAAAATTCTTCAATTTTCTATACTAAATGGATCCATGCCCCAACCTAACCCTCTGAATTATGTAATGCTTGCTTGCTTACTATGACTATTTTCAATGGTAGTGCAAAATTTCAAATGCAGTAGCAAAATAGTTTCAACGGTACTGCAAATCAACGGTACTGCAAAATCAATTTCACTCTTTTTTTTAGCAAAATTTACTTATCTTTTGGATTTACACTAAAACAATTCAAATAACTTTTCAGATTATGATTTATTGCATTCAAGTATAATTCATTCTATATTTATCAAAATAAGATAAAGGTAAGAGAGAGAAATAGAAATATAAGAAGAAAAAATATGGAAAAAACTTATAGAGAAAGAACGCAGACAGCAATAGAAGGATAAAGAAAGAACGCTGACGGGGATAGAAGGAAGAAGAAGATAATAAATAATATAACCTAATTCGTCTCTATATATTAGGTTAGTTATTGATTAGTGGGCTGGCCCCCCATATTAGACGTTTTTTTTATTTAACAAGTAACTTACTCGTTTTTCTAACTTAACTAAATTATTGGGTTATGTAATTATAATTCATTATATAACTGGAAGTCTGGAATAAGTTAACAAGTTATTAAGTTTAAATATAAATCATTATATAGCAGTTATAGTATACAAAAAGTTAATTATATAATGTACTTAACAAGTTATATAATTAATTATATAACTCAAAAATTACGTTTAAATAATTGATTTTTTAGCATAATAAATTATTAAATATGATATAAATATACGAAGAAATAGCTAAACTAACAATAGCAACTAAAATAGTACAGAATATGAAAATTCTAAAATATATAGGTATGATTGAAAAGCGTTAGACAAAGTATTAAACTAACATAAATATTATTTTATTTAATTTAAATTAAATTATGAATATAGTGTTTGGGGTTAGTGTGTAATTTAGATAAATATAGGTGTAATTAAAAAGTGTGTAATTAAAAAGTATAAGAAGTGAGTGCGGAATATCATTTTGCGTTGAAATTTGGTGTGAAAGGTGAAAGTGAAATTATTGGTATAAATAATTAGAGATGTTGTAAGACCATCTTCAATATTACATCAAAATTAAAAATAGAGTAAGAAAATAGTTCTAATTAGTACTCGTAGTACCTTTAAACTCATCCCATTTTGGATTTTTGACAAATACATATTTTTTTATTTAAAAGTATACTAAAATCACTTTAGAAAATTTAATGAGTATAAAAAGTGGATGGATAAAGTTTAAGTTTGAATTTGATATAAAAATGATTGAAATAATATTATTATTTGATTTACCTTTATACTAAAATGAGTTTGAAGTTTAGTATACGACTTAGTGTGTGTGCGTGACAACTATGGTAGATCCTAGAAACAGGCAAGTATTTTCATCTCTAATTAAAAAGTAAATGTGGCAAATTAAACATGATCACAACTTTCCACAATTCTCAAAAAACACTAATACAAGGAAAGGCACCAAAGTATAAAGAGTAAAAAGTCTTTTATCCAGCTCAAGTATTTGATATAATAGTGATTTATGTATACATATATAACCTATGGATGATTATACATCACTCTATTCGTCGAAGAGATGCCAGCCTTTTCTCGAGGTCCTCGACATCAGTCGACACAGAAGCACTGTGAGTCAAAGAAGACAAGATCATCAACACAATATCTAGAAAGAGCAAAATGGTGGCAGTCTAGATATAATACTGACTTAGAAATAAAGATGTTGATATAATGCATACTTCCATCTCAATAAAAATAGTGGGACTGACGTACCTAGGGGCAGCGTTCTCGACTTTCTTAGATGCAATCCGCCCCTTTGGAGCTGAAGATAGCTGTTTAGAAAGAATTAAAATCAGTCACAGACATTTCTTTTGTCATGTATAGCAAATATAAGAAGAGGGGTTAGATTAGATTCGCCTTGAGAATCAAAGAAGCCAACCTGTGAAGCAATGTCAACGCCGATCTCATCAAGGACCTATATGCACGAAAATAGATACAGGCGCGATGTAAGGAAGTTGGGCATTCAGAAAAAAATTGGAGGATTAGGTGGGTGAAAAGCAGTGATAACACTACCTGGTTAGTAAGTTCTTCGGTTTCTTCTTCAGCCTCGTCTTTGTCTAGTGTCTCGTCAATTGCATCAGACATCATTTCAATCTGAATATGGAAGATTATTAGCCTTCTGTGGTTTACTCAGTAATCATTCTAGCTACAACAGATAAATTAAACACAATATTCTTCGGAAATAACTGAACCCTTTTGAGGACAATTGGAAGTAGAATAAGTTGAAGAGAAAACATACCGTCATGTCCAGCTGCGCTGCCTGTTGCTGGAATTCTCTGATCATTTTAGTTTGTTTTACAGGTTGCATTTGCTGAAATGAAAAGCAAAAAAATTCAATGACCGATTGCATACAGGAAAACTCGTCTTTAGTTTGCCAGACAAACTAAATATTATGCATTAAACTGTAGTCACTCGTGATAAGGAATTGTATTAACCAAAAATGACATATATTGACAAGTACAGGAAAAACAAAATTAAACCTCAACAAAAATGAACAAATATACCCAACCAAAATAATCACGAGTACCAACATGAAGCATAGGAATTGAAATGAACTTTAAGAAAGAAAATCGGGTTCCCTATTGATGGGGTACGTACTAAACAAGCCCAATAGCAGTGACAGCTCGGCCAGCCCAAAGCCCAAGAGTTCAGTTCGGCATTACCAAAGAGTTCGGCCTCAGCCTACAGCTCGGTAAAAGCCAACCAATCAAGCTCTGCTCTCAGGTCGGCATCAAGCTCTACTCTCAGATCGGCAACCAAAGCAGTTCGGTCTCGGTATTCGACCGAACAAGGAGTTAGTGGACCCATACCGGATGTCCAACACACCCACTACCACGTGATGTCAGTTCAGGCCACGATCGTAGGCCATGACCTACGCTTCACCCACGATCTTAGGCCATAACCTACACGACATCCACGACTTAGGGTGGTGACGCAAGCCATGATCTGAGTTCATTATATAAATAGAACTTAGATCTGATAGAAGAGGTTAGAATCTCTCGAGAGAAATAATCATATAGCAAGTCTGTGTTGTAAGCTGTAATTGGCAGATCAAGCAATACAAACCTGCCCCCATTTCTCCCCGTGGACGTAGATTTACCTCAGTAAATCGAACCACGTAAAATTCTCTGTGTCGTAATTTATTTTTACGAGCATTTATCATCATCAAAAATTCGCGGAATCATCACTGGCGCCGTCTGTGGGAAACAGAGAACCAAATCTGTGATAAAGCGAATTTTTGACCATTTTTTCCACCCAAAAAATGCATACCAGATCGCAGAGTACCCGCATTCCTGCCCGGGAGAACCAGGAGGAAGCCAATCCATCCCATAGGTCTGGAAAACGGCCTAGGGATAAATCTACCCAGTGATGGGGTACGTACTAAACAAGCCCAATAGCAGTGACAGCTCGGCCAGCCCAAAGCCCAAGAGTTCAGTTCGGCATTACCAAAGAGTTCGGCCTCAGCCTACAGCTCGGTAAAAGCCAACCAATCAAGCTCTGCTCTCAGGTCGGCATCAAGCTCTACTCTCAGATCGGCAACCAAAGCAGTTCGGTCTCGGTATTCGACCGAACAAGGAGTTAGTGGACCCATACCGGATGTCCAACACACCCACTACCACGTGATGTCAGTTCAGGCCACGATCGTAGGCCATGACCTACGCTTCACCCACGATCTTAGGCCATAACCTACACGACATCCACGACTTAGGGTGGTGACGCAAGCCATGATCTGAGTTCATTATATAAATAGAACTTAGATCTGATAGAAGAGGTTAGAATCTCTCGAGAGAAATAATCATATAGCAAGTCTGTGTTGTAAGCTGTAATTCGCAGATCAAGCAATACAAACCTGCCCCCATTTCTCCCCGTGGACGTAGATTTACCTCAGTAAATCGAACCACGTAAAATTCTCTGTGTCGTAATTTATTTTTACGAGCATTTATCATCATCAAAAATTCGCGGAATCATCACCTATCAACCATGTCATTTCAAACACCTACCTTGTTCATAGCAGACATAGCTTTGGTTGCTCCTTTCATGCCAGTAGAAATTGAAGTACTAGCATACAAGGCCTGTAAGTAAAAAACAAAGTCAGATAACTTACCAAGTATGTTAAGAACGGATGAGTTCCAGGCGTATTATGTTATTCTATTCCTAGTCAATCACCTGTGTATGAGTTGCCACGCCTCTAATCTGAGCACGGCTCCCTTGCAAGTTTGTGATTTGCTGCCGAAGGCGAACTAATTGACGAGCTAAGATTTTAGTTGCAGCCTAGTTAGACATGACAATCACATGCAAAAACTTGTGGTAAGTTTCAAGTAAATTTTAAAATCGATGACAAGTGAATCAGAAAGATCGATAGAGCAGCTAACTCAAAAGACCTAAAGAACGAAAACATCATAGATAAAGCAACAAGAAAAATCATCATATTCAGTATGATGCTTCAGTATAAACTCCAACTGCAGACGGTATTAATATTCATTGGGTATTTTAGTTTTAAGTCGAGATCGTTCTAATTTTTGCACTTCCGCCGATGTAAAGAACACTACTATAATGAACAAAAAATGTCGAGAGTAATGTCTAGAGCTATATCAGGGTGGTATAGTTGTTTAAAAGCCTTCACAGAAGTCACGTTTGTTGCACCCAAAACTGAAAGAAACTCAAAACAGGAAACATCAAAACTTGCCTCATTTCCTGTTTTAGCAGTTTTCTTGATCTCTGCCACTAATCTCCTCTCCTAAAAATTGCAGACAGCAATCAGCTTTTCATTAGACCACAATAACAAAGTAATGCTGATAGAAAGTCTTTACAATACCTCCATTTGTAAAGATGCGATTTCACGTTCAATGCCTGTGGCAGGAGAAAATCAATAAAGGGAAGAAGATAACGTAGGTAAAATACAGCAGGAGCACATTGTACAAGTAAATTATCAGAAATCAATAGATGGAAGAAGATAATGTAGGTAAAATACGACAGCGCACATTATACAAGTAAATTATCAAACACATACCCCCAACATCGAATCCAAAGATTCATAGGTCAATAGACAAACAAGCATGATGATGAAGGATTTCATATCATTTGGCACTCTTTTATTTCAAAAGCTATAGTTTTGAACACATAATTCTGTGCCGATACTTTTAGTGTGTCGTTTGATAAGCGAAGTTCCCTATGATAAGCTAGTTCCACTGTCGAGACAGCCACGAAAATTTTGGCTTGGAAGTGAACAGATAAACCAGCATATAAGACATTAAGGCCCTTCTTGGTACGATGGAATGGATTGTGATTCCTACTTCCGTCCTATTCATTTGCTTGGTACAATGGAATGAAAATGCGAAAAAAAAATCATTTCATTTCATTCCACATCCATTCCATTCCATTCCACATCTCTTTATAATGCTTGATAAAACTAGCACATGATGTGACCATAATTTTAATCGGGACAACAGCATCTAGCTACATTTTTATGAATTATAATCCAATAACTATTAACACTGACAATTGAAAACAGTAAGAATACATTACCTCTGTGGCAACCGCCATTTCTCTTTTACTTGTTCGAAGCGCATCTGCACACCAAAATGTCATCGATTAAATTCACAAACCCAACAGCTTCAATTACAGCAAATGAGCTAAAACTAGGGCTAGATCAAACAAAATACATATAAAGGCAAAAACTTTAAGCAGGCAAGAAAGAAAGCGAGCAATATTAAGCACTGCATTGATTAAAGAGTAAGGAGTGAAAAGGTTACCTTTAGGCGAAGTTTCTTCTTGAAGATGTTGAGATTCATATTTTGGGCGACAAAAGCGGCAGAGATCTTCTTTACTGTATCCGAGCAGAAAAAACCGTAGGATTTGGGACGAGCTGAAAATGGGGAAGATCTAAACTCAGCAATTAGCAAACAGGGTTTGAGAAATTTTGATTTTGGATCAATTCACACTCTCAGTGAGGAAAAGTGATGCCTCCCTCGACGAGCGTGTATGTGTATTCCGAATCCAACGGCTACGATGAGCTTAGTAGCCGTTGTAATTTATTGACGAAAGTACCCTTGCGATGCAATTTAGCATGACATAGCCATGCCCATGCCCATGCCCATACCCTATATTTATATCATATATATGAAGGAGGAAATTACAAATCAACTCCTATAACAAGGAGGAATATCATATATATGAAGGAGGAAATTACAAATCAACTCCTATAACAAGGAGGAAAGACAAATTACGCCAATTACAAATCAACTCCTATAACAAGGAGGAAAGACAAATTACGTCACCCGGGGTTCGAACTCGAGACCTCCGGGATGGACGCGGTATCCAGCACCCTTTACCGCTAGGCCAAGGGGCTTGGATACCCATACTCATACCTTTCCTTTTCACACCTTTCCTTTTCCTTTTCTTCGTTCTTATTTTAATAATCATATTTTTTAGTATCTATGTTCTCTAAGTGAATGCAGACTTTGGCAACAAAGGGTGAATGAGAATCACGCAATCTCATTGATTCAATGAGTCCATGAAAATAAGCACTCTTTGTCAGTTTCAAAATCTAGAGCCGAAGATCCGTGCATCAAGAGCGATAAGTTGTTATGGAAAGGCTCGATGAGGATTTTACTCCGCCAGCAAGTCACAATATGACTTTCAATAAAATACTATTATGATTATAGAATTTTAATGAATTTTGTATTTTAATTAAATTGCATATTTAATGTAATTAGAATATTAAATAAATAAAATAAAATAAAAAATCAAAAGAGAGGATCCATAAACATTAGAGCATCCACAACCGTGCTCTTGCCAGCGGCACGGTTGTGGCCGACCCCACTTTTTCTGTCTGCTCTCTGGCAAGAGCACAACACCCACAGCTGTGCTCTTCCGCAAGGACGAGCATAATTAATTTAAAATTCAATTAAACAAAAACATTTCCATAATACTAAAAATTCATTAAAAAACCTAAATATATTACAAATGACAAATAAAATAAAAACGACATAATTAAATCTAAAAAATAAAAATTGCATAATTAAAATACTAAAAATTAAAAAAACCACTACTCGTTGCCGAATTTTCTCCCACATGTGTTTGATTAGGTCTTCTTGTAGCTGAATGTGGGTTCGAGTATCGCGCATTGTGTGCCTTGTCTCGATCCTCTGGCCAACCGTCGTATGCTCACCTCGGCGTGGGGGAGACCTCGTTGTTGAGCTTCCGGCTTCATCCTCGTCGTAGAAGCTAGCCGCCCTCGGCCCTTCGTCAACTATAATCATGTTGTGTAAGATAATACACGTGAACATGATGTCGGCGATATTATTCACGTACCACAGCCGAGCCGGGGCCTTCACAATGTTGAATCGGGCTTGAAGGACCCCGAAGGCTCTTTTGACGTCTTTCTGCGCGGACTCTTGACGCTGCGCAAAAAAAACCTGTCTCGGGTCGTGCGGGTTGCTGAGCGTCTTCACGAAAGTCGACCACCTTGGGTAGATACCATCGGCGAGATAGTAACCCATGTGGTATGTAGTTCCGTTGACGGTGAAGTCGATCGCCGGTGCTACACCATTCATCACATCATTGAAGAGGGGTGACGAATAGAGCACGTTCAAGTCGTTGTTGGCTCCGGCAACGCCGAAATATGCATGTCAAATCCATAGGCGGTGGTCGGCAACGCCTCAAGGATAAATGTGGGCCGCCGCCTTTGTGACCGCTTAAGTGTTGCCCCCTCCAAGCAGTCAGGCAATTCTTCTCCTCCAAATGCATGCAGTCAATGCTGCAAGCATTCCGGAAAGCCATGGACTGATTCG